>NC_140913.1:15362801-15455301 GCF_045865225.1 Trachurus japonicus | reverse complement strand
TGAGGAAGCCCTCGAGCACTGTGTGTGTGTGTGTGTGTGTGTGTGTGTGTGTGTGTGTGTGGGCATGTGTGTATATGTACTATGTGTGTGATGGTGGGACGGTGAGAATCTCGTTATTTTCCTATCTCCCTGTGTAAAGCCTCCTAATTCCACATCACCTTCAACACTGCATGACCGCTCGAGGTGACAGGACAGGACCGTACCCACACACACACACACACACACACACACACACACACACACACACACACACACACACACACACACACACACACACACACAGCTACTCACACACAGAGTGCAATTACAGGTCAGTCTGGCAGAGAAGAAGCTGTTCTGCAACAGTGGCAGAGCTGAGCATCCAAGAGGAGAGAAGAAATTAGTAAGGACAGGAAGTGTGTGTGCATGTGTGCGTGTGTGTGTGCGCGCGTGTGTGTGAAGGTCAGAGTGATAACAATAGTCTAAATAACCTCTACATGGGGTGCTCAGTGGTCGAGTGGTTAGAGTACATCCCATGTTGGCATGGCCTGATCAGCGGTTTGACTATACCAACCGATGCAATCTTTAACACATGTCATTCCTCCAGTCTCTCTCCCTGCTTTCCTGTCTGTTTTTACTGTTGTTTTTAATAAAGGCATAAAAAAAACATGGATATCAAGTCACTGATGAATGTAGCGTCCGAGCTATCAAGCTAAGTAGCTATTAAACTAACAAGCTAAGCAGTTAACCACTTAACCTGTCATGCACTGACCTGTACTTGGCTTTAAATGATCTGATGACAGAATATCAACCATCAGTAAGCTATCTAACCATACTAACAATAATAATAATACATTTTATTTGTTGGTTGATTCGCTTTGGCAAGGAGTTGGTTCACTTTTCAAAACACCCAATTTACATCAACATCTCATGAACACATAAACACATAGACAGAAATAAATAAACGAAAGAAAAGATTAATAATTAAACATAACTCCAACTGTTAGTGAAAATACATATCATTAATGGCAGACAGAAGTCATAACTAAAACTATAAGACATACAACCGTGCCGTGGACTCTGCAGCTGCAGTGACATTTGAGTCAGTGATGACCAGTGGCTCCTCCCCCTCAGGTGTTTTCCCTGCATGAGCTCAGGTTTAGTAAACAGACGAGGACCTTTCACCTCCTACAGACGCTGACTGAACAACTAATGAACGTCTGACACACGAATGGACAAATGCACAAAATATGAAGCACTGAGGATCAATATAAAAATATTCTGCAGACTGATCAATTACGGATTGATCAACTGCATTATTTACAGCAGAATATTCTATATGATAATATTACTACTGATCTAAATCTGTCCACCACCAGAGAGCAGACAACTGATGGACATTGTCTTAGTGTGACAGTCAAATAACAACAGCGCCACAGTGACATTTAAACCTATTGAAATGATGGTCTCTAAGTACCACTAATTACTAAAAATTACTATTAATTAATAAACCTCGAATAATCACTGTATTAATAATTAAATTCTACACACATACACTTCATTAGCAGTGCCCTCTGAATCATGTTTCTTCCCTTTTTTTTAATCAAAATGATTGGAAAAAACTAAACTAAATAAATCAGGTGAAGTGATGAAAGTTTGATGTTTACAGCCTTTTGCTCTTTATCTGAATCCGTCTGTTTGAGGACGAGTCAATATTTAAAGAGACAGAGACACAGAGACTCATTAAATATTACAGACAAAGAGCTGACGTCACCGCCCACTGTCTCTCTGTGTCTCTCTACCGCTCTCTCTCATACGTACTGTATAGGCTCTATAAACTTCTATGAACTAACCGTGTTTCTGCTTCACACGTTTCCTGTTTTCTGCTGATGTAGTTTATACTGTTTAGAGATTATATAGTCTAGATACTATTTATATGTTTTATATTGATAATAACATTTTCTACTCTTTCTATACTGTTCATATAGTATACATACCATGTACTGTGTATTATACAAGTGTATCTTCAGTGTTTCATGCCTGCCACCTACTTTCAGATGACATGGTTTATACCGTATAAACAGTTATTATTAGAGTAATAGGCTATATAGTTTCTAAACTGTATACCATGTATTATATAAATCAGTGTGTGTCACCTACTTTCTGCTGACATGGGGTTTCGGGCAGAGGAAGCAGTTATTAAAGGGTTAACAGGAGGTTAATGGGTTTTTGTGCTGTGAGGGGTTGAGTGGAGGGTAATGGGTTTTAAGGTGTGGCAGTGGATCGGTGTCCAGCCACCTTCACTGTGACGGTCCATTCATCACAGGTCAGTGAGAGACTCTGCTGGAAGCTGATTGGACGGAGAAGAGTGTGTGTGCAGGTGAGAGTAGCTCTTCTCCCTCACTGTCACACAGGTGTACACGAATAAACACTAAGCTCATTCAGTAAAATGCAAAATGACATTGAGACTCACTGTCCCCTTTTAGCGGGGAGCATACGTCAGTCCGACTGCCCACAAGTCCGACGGCTCATTTCTCCGACTACCCATTCTACAGTGTTGAGGTTAGGTTTAGGGTAAGGTTAAGGCCGGGTTAGGGCTACTTAAGTCGGAGAAGTGGGAGGTCGGACTGATGACGCAAAAATAAAGAAATGTATGGTCGGAGTCGGAGAAATGGGTGGTCGGAGAAATGGGTAGTCGGACAGACGTCATGCGCCCCCTTTCAGCACTTTCACAATGCATGCAGGCCCGTTGCTATGGGTGAGCCTTTAGGGGCACAGCCCGCCCACCAACCTGGTAGTGCCCACCCAATGGCTCCCATATAGTTTGTCATTAAAATTCCTTATACATTATTTTTTATTTTCTGTAAAGATCCAATAAAGATACTACCTTCTGATTAATAAAGACAATAAAACAGAAAAGTAGTAGTTTTTAGGCTACTAAAAACGGAAGTTAAAGTAACAAGGAAGAGCATTAGTAAATTCAGATTATGCGTATGTGTGTACATGTGTCTGTGTGTCACAGAAGCAATCAGTGGCTCTTGAAAATGGTCTGCTGCTGTTGTCTCATGTTGATTCTGTTGTATATTATGACTGCATTTGGATTGCAGGCAGCTTTGCACTTGGTGCTAAATTTATATATATATATATTTTAATGGCTTTCTTTAAATTTTGAACACAGTTTCTCTCCTGTGAAGCACAAATTTGGCAGAAAAAGGCACCTTGCTTATATCCTCCAACAGAAATAACAACAGAGCCCAGTCCTACATGTGTTGAAGTCATAGACTGTATCAAGACCGCTTATGCGCATGTGCCAACACATTTTTATTCTCCCTTTTTTTCCTACCACGCTGGCGTGAACGGAACACTTTACGGAGCTGTGCGCCGCACACGCCGGACGTGCACGAAAAAACAAGCACATCGCACTGAATTTTCCTCTGTAAATTAAATTTAATGTAGACCGTTCGGTTCATGGTAAAACATTTATTTATTGATCTAAATGTGGTGATTTCTGTACATACAGAGCCCCGAGGCAGCACTGCTCTTCTGTCCAGTTCACATCTGAAGCTTCACTTTTCATTTAAACAAACTAATCAACAACTAAACAATGAGATCAACATTTATCTCCTTAAAAGAATTTAACCAGCCGGTGATAAACCTCTAAAAACCTGCGGGTAAATGAATCGGCTCGCTTTCTCCCCCGGGCTGCCTCTGATATGACCCACTGGTCCTGTCGCTGCTCCCACAGGTGGAGCTTCACTTCTCCCAAACTTCCAAACAGGCGTTATTTGGATAAACTGACCACATATTGGGGATCTAAACGGTTAATTACTGCCATGAAAAAATAGTATTAAAACTTAATAAAGTGACGTATTAACAGAGCAGCTATGGGTTAGCCGCCACCAAAAGTAAACAAAACAACATTAATTGCGTTACCTTTTTAATGCGTTAAAGGTTTAAAATGAATGGCCAAAATTAACGCGTTAACTTTGACAGCATATTATATACCTATAGCATCGGTCATCAGCTGTAGTATTTTATTTGTTGTTCTGTGCACTTTACACTGTCTGGTAGCCTATCTATTCATTTTCTAAGCCATAACATCAAGCTTATTGAACTTTGCAAGTGCAACTGTTTGGTGCAAGGGACTGTGAATATCTGCACATTTGTGAATGGTCTAGTTTTGGTCTCCCCTTCCCATGTTTGCAAACATTTAACCCGGATGTCGGGACATCTAAATCAATCCGGTTTGCAGCCTCAGTAATTGTGGGTCAGTCCTGCAAAATACAACTATCAGTAGCGTAGCATTATAAAAACTCTATTTAGTAGTTCATATGCCCATTCACATGCCTGCTCTACGAATAAGTCCTGGTGACGGCTCTGAATTCACGATGGTCTACGCAGTCTCACCATCTGTGGTTCACTACTGTTAATGATGCATTGTGGGAAACTGTGAGTCTAGACAAAAGGTGATAATTCTCTCCTTGCATCCAGACAGAACTGCAACATGTTTAAGTCAGCATATCCAGGACTGTGGAAGGGGCGCGGCCTCAAAAAAAAGTGTCTGTCCTGAGGAAACGGGAAATGATGTTTTTAAAGTCAGAGATAATCGGAATAAACAGCGGGACATCAGTGTTAAAGCTGTTATCGTCGGGTTATTGATTGGTGATGGAGAGTTCAGCTCCACAGGCCAGAGAGTTACGCTAGCCGCATTTATGCTGGTAACATTACATAGGCCTAGTTATGCTCGTAGCAATACCTTGATGTGCTAGTAACATTATCTTGTTATACTTGTAGCATTACCTTACTCTGCCAGTAATATTAACTTACGCCTTAGCTACATGCTAGTAGAATTGGCTAATGCATGCTGGAGCAGAGAGCAGCGATGAGGTCAAAGTGTGACATGAGTGTGGGTTGGGGGGGTGGGGGTTACCTCTGTCATCAGGCGCCCTGAGATTACAGGGCTCAATGGGTGAGATGAGAGACAACATACGTACCTGTGAGGTTCACACACACACACACACACACACACACACACACACACACACACACACACACACACAGGAGGAGGAGGGCAGGGGATGTCCACTGTAATCTTCTGTGCCCATTGCTTCATTTAACGACACATACTGTACACACACAGTCCTGGTTTATGATGAATCAACCTCTGACCAACCAAGATACCAAACAGTTTCACTTCAGTCCACACACACACACACACACACACACACACACACACACACACACACACACACACACAGAGTCCATAAGCTATCATGTTACTGAGGGAAATCACCCTAATGATCAACACAGATATGAAACCACAGAAACACACACACACACACTGAATGTATTATCCAGTCCAGTGCAAACGCCTCCAGGGTGTTTCTCTGAATCCACTAGTTCAGTTATTAAGAACTAATGAGAAAACAAACAACAACAGGAAACAACTTCAGAAACATAAAACAATTAGAGTGAATCTCACCTTCATCAGCAGCAGCAGCAGTTTCCTGTCTGCAGGTGCCTCATGGTCCAATAGTCCACAGCCCTTCTCCTTCTCCTTCTGTGTGTGTGTGCGTGTCCTCTTCGGGTCCGATCACAGTCACATCACCACGAGAAAACCAGCAAGTGTGTGTGTGAGTGTGAGTGTGTATGTGTATGTGTGTGTGTGTGTGTGTGTGTGTGTGTGTGTGCGTATTAAAGTGTGTGTGTCCAAAGGTCCTGGAATTCCTGAGTCCTGCACTAAAAGAGCAGCGTGGTTGAGCTACCTCTCTCTCTCTTTCCCCTCTCTCTCTCTCTCTCTCTCTCTGCTTTTCTTTCTCCTCTCGCTCCCGGCCGGTGGAGGAGGAGAAGGAGGAGGAGGAGGAGGAGGGTCAGGGGGAGGGACGAAGACAGGAGCTGCTCTCAGCCAACTCTCTCTCTCCTTCTCTTTCTCGCTCTTTCTTTCTCTCCCTCTCTCTCCCCTGTCTCTTTCTTTAAGTCAAACTTTTACGCTCTGTCATTTGCCTTCTTTCTGTGACACACAGTGTGTCACTGCGTCGCACACGTGCACGCACACACACGTGCACGCACACACACACACACACACACACACACCCTCTTCTTTCTTTCAGCACCACTCCCTCTCAGTCCATGGTTAAAGTCAGTCACTGTTTCTGCTGCGGCTTGATCCTCAGTGTGGGTGGGGGTGGGGGGTGGGGGGCACTTTCTCTGTAAAAGGGTGTAATGATGAATTGAGAAGAAAACTGAGGAGAAACTAAAGGGAAAAAGAGAGAGAGAGAGAGAGAGAGACCTTCACCTTACAGGATTCACTCTCTAAACCTGGACTCATTTATTGTGTTTATAATGAGACAGCAGGGTGGAGTGCACACACGCACACACACACACACACACACACACACACACACACACACACACACACACACACACACACACATACACACATACACACACACCTGCTGAAGGTGCCTTCATGTAAGCAGAAACTCATACACACACAGTTGCTCACTCACACACACACACACACACACTGTGCCGTCTGTCTGGCGTCGAGCTGGCACCATTCACACACATCTCTAGAGGCTGAGAGGAGCCAATCACAGCAGCTTCTATTATCACACACGTGCACACACACACATAGATACACACGCATACACACACTAGATACAAAGCTACGCAATTGGTCCTTGGAGACTCCAGACTGTGTGTACTGTATGTCTGTCTCTGTGTCTGTGTGTGTGTGTCTGTGTGTGCATGCATGTGTATGTGTGTGTCCAGTCATTAAAGGAAAAATTTAACTACACATTACACAAATATCACAGCAGCTGTTGGTCACTTCCTGTCTGCAGTCTGATGAAAATGAATTGACTGGATTTCACAAGCAACAATGACATGGATACGATGTCTACACAACTTACCTGTGCAGGATCGTGGGGGTGGAGCCGGTTCCAGCTGCCAGAGGGAGAGAGAGCAGGACTCACCTGGACGCTCACCGGCTACCTGCATGGCGTGAATGTGTTTGGACTGTGGCGCAGACCCGGGGATCAAACCCAGAACCTCTGTGCTGTAAGGCAACAGTACCAACCACAGCATCTCCGTCGTCACTATGACCCAATCCAGCTGCTTCCTGCGGACACACACACACACACACAATGACGTCATGCCCCCACACACTGCTTCATATTCACGTGATTGATTGGTTCAGAGAACTGATCAGTCGGTTTTAATGCAGTTGAACAGTTGGTGAGTCACTTCCAGGCTTCACATGGAGAAGGAACCAAAACACATCGACACATCACAAAGTAACAAAGAGACTTATGCTGCGTTCAAAACAACTCAGAGGTCGGAATTTCCAACTCGGAAATTTCCGACTCCCGACATCATTGCGTTCACGCTGCAGGAACTCGGAAGAGAAAAAACATGGATACGAATAGAATAGAATAGAATAGAATAGAATAGCTACTTTATTGTCATTCAAAATACACAGTGTGCATAGAACGAAATTTCGTTTCACTGACTCTTGGCACAAACAGAAATATATGTGTAAAAATAAATTAAAAAACAAGACAAGTGAGGTTGATCGGTCAGTAAAGGAAGGAAGTTTGGAAAAATACGAAAAATATATGCAGCAGCAAATTATATTTATTTTGAAGGCAAATGAAGAGGAGAGGAGACGCCGCAGACGAGTGCACATAGTATAATGTTATGGCCTTGATAACAGTTAAACGTTATTTCCGTCACATACGAGGACCACAATTTCACACAATACAACAATCACAGCTTAATATAAACATATTTCATATAGGCTACTGCAATAATACACAAAAAATGTGCATTAAAACCTCAACAAATGACTTAAAATTTCTAAATTCTAACCATTTAAGACGAGGGCTGCCATGTTTTGATGTTGTCGTGATGTCAAGTCGGAAAGTCGGAGCTCTGAAATGATACCCGAGTTTCCGACCTGTAATTTCCGAGTTTGACGCCGTTCAGTTCGTTTTTGACAACTCGCAGCTCGTTTTTTTCCGACTTCCGAGTTGTCTTGAACGCAGCATTAATTTATCTTTAGAGGATCTACCCTTCCTGTGATGTCACAAACGTAAGAACATGAAAATGTCACATGTTAAACCATCAACACACACACACATAAACATACACATGCACAATCCCCACCCCAACACACGTGCATGCTGCAGTGCCCCCACCCCCCACCCCCGCCTGCCCCCTCCCTCCTGAATCATTTGTTTTTGTTGCTGCCTTTTGAAATTTTGTGGCTTATCATTTATTTATCTGGTATTGATTTGCTACACCTACTACTGCGCGCACACACACACACACACACTCTTGACCCTGTGCTTCCTATCACCTTTACTTCTGCAGTCCTCCCTCCATCATCTTTCCATCACTCTCTCAGCCCACCCTTCCTTCCTCTCTCTCCCTCCCTTCCTCTCTCTTCCATTCATCCCTTCATCCTTTAATCATTTTGTTTCTGACTCAATTTGCCCCCTTCATGCCTCTTCCTCCTCCCTCCTCCCTCCCCCTCCCTGTCCTCCTCCCTCTTCCCTCCCTCTCTAATCCCTCGTTCTCCTTGCCTCCAATTAGTCTTTGTTTACTTATCTTCTCCATTATACCTCTTTCTCTCTCTATCTTTATCTTTTTCTCGTGTCCTTTTCTCTCTCTCCTTCTACCTGACTCCAAGCATCCATATTCCCTTTATTTGCACATTTTCCCTCCATTTTTTCTCCCTTTCTCTTACACCCAGCAGACACCCCCTTCTCCCCCCTCCCGCTCTCGCTCCGTCTCTATTCTCTGTTTGTTCAAGGCCTCTTTTAACGAAGTCGGTCTCCTCCCAGGTCTCAACAGGCTTTTGTCAATACTGATGTCTGGCCTCACATACACACACACATATACACGTGCGTGTGCGCGCACACACACACACACACACACACACACTTGTAAACATGGCTCTCTATAAAGGTCTCAGCCTCTTCTGTCCTTTGTCCTGTATGGTAAACTGTTCAGTTTACCCTTTGACACACACACACGCAGCCAAGTTCATTCATTGATTTTGATTGACAGGACTTTGTGATGCAGTTTCCTCTTCACAGCAGTGAAACAGTGACAGAAGATAGAGTCACAAAAAAAACAATAGGCTACTAATAAAAATAAAAACTATTTCTCTAATTGAAACTTTGCTCCGTGTGACTGACATGATTCAACTTACCGCTATCTTTGTTTGACTTAAACAAAGGATTATTGGCATGACAACGTTTTCCTGTACAGAATAACCTGTAAAAATACAGAAACATTTAAAAAACAAAAACTGTCCTCTGCTTTGTCCGTCTTGCAGTCCTTCTCTCTGTCCTCCTCTCTCTCTCTGTCCTTTCCGTCCTCCTCTCTGTCTTTCAGCTCGTTTCTCCTGCTCATATTAATATTTCACATCCTAAACTTAAAAAGGCCTCTTACTTTACACTTCAAAGACCCCAGTGTATCACACACCGACACACACATATACACACACCAAATAAAAATACACACACACACACCCCCACACACACACATCAAATACAAAAACACACCTTCATGGTGCATTTACAGTAGCACTTTATACTCACACTCACATACAGACACGTTAACAGCTTTATAATACAACACAATCTCACGACTGCAGACACACACACACACACACACACACACACACACAGGACTGAGCAGGAGGTTCAACTCTTCATTAATGATTTAAACTGTGAGGATGAGACGAGCTGAGAGATTCTGCTCTTTAAAACTCTCTATAGCTTCCTGCTGGACACACACACACACATACACACACACACACACACATTTACATCAAAGAGCCCAGAGCATCAAAATGAATCTCCTATTTTATATATTTTTATATTTGACTGGATGAACAGGTGAGATGACCTGAGTGACCACAGCCTGCTCACAAAACACACACATTAATGAACACACACACCAGAGCCCACAGAGGATCAATCAAAATGGAAAAGATATATTCCTTCAATGTTTGAATCAAGGCCATTATACAGAAGGAAGAAACACAAACTGATTATCTTTTTTTAAAGCTATTTTTGGGGCATTTTTCACCCCTATTTGTTAGGACAGTGAAGAGAGACGGATCAAAGATCATCTAAATCAGGATTCAAACCGACAATCAACTGCTTTGAGGCAGACTATGCCCACATGGGATGTGCTCTAACCACGAAACCACCCAACATCCTGATGATGATGATGATGATGATGATGTCTGAACCATTTACTGTAAACTATTCTCTTCATAAATCCACTACCAAGTGACTAAAGACTGAGATCCATCCTCTGGATACCAGAACCAGAACCTGGATCCAGATCAGGGCCTGAAGGTTGAATCACAGCTGCTGACTGCTGTGTTCTCTCCCATAAACCACCTCCTTCGTCTCGTCTGTCGCCTCCACGACGTCTGAATTTTTACTTTCAAATGTGTTCACTTATTTTCTAGAATTCAAGGCCTTGTTTTTCTTATCTGACCGAAAAGACAATGTGTGTGTGTGTGTGTGTGTGTGTGTGTGTGTGTGTGTGTGTGCGTGTTATTGTGTCTGACTGGGAAATCCTTGACTTTCTGACATTTGAGCCCACAGCTCTGTCTCTCTCTCTCTCTGGAGGACAAACTGTTCTCTGTTATGAGGTCCAGAGTTCTGGGTCTTTCTTCCAGCACACGGGGTTCAACCAGGCCCAGGTCCAGACCAGAGGACCGAGGACCAGTCCAACTGTAATGTGCTAGCATTAGCATGAGCACAGTGGTGACAGCTTATTTGATGAATCATTGTTTGAAAGCTTCATTGTAAAGGCACTGATTTATTTATTTATACAACTTTGACCTTTGACCTTTGTGTGCCAACTGTGCAGGTGTTCGCTGTGAGCTATAAGCCGGTTAGCACGACATTATGGATGTAAATGTGGTTTTGTGTGTGTTCTAATCTGACCCACCCACCCCTCCCACACACACTCATACACGCACACAAACACGCGCGTACACAGAGCTGTTATGACAGAACAGATAAGCCTGGCGCTCACAGACCAAATACGCTCGTCTGTACCGTGGGAAACCGTGTGTGTTTCTCTGTGTGTGTGTGTGCGTGTGTTCGTGTGTGTGTGTGTGTGTGTGTGTGTGCACGCGTGTGTGTTCCTGTGTGTGTGCATGTGTTCCTGTGTGTGTGTGTGTGTTCTCTATCCTTCTTCATCTTCAACTTTGTGTGTGTGTTTGCTATAAATCCTCATAAACTTCATCTCTTTGTTTCTGCTTCAGCTCATTTATTCCTGAAATATGAACAGACGTGTGTGTGTGTGTGTGTGTGTGTTGTGCTTCAGTGTTACTCAAGGACACTTAAACACTGATAAGTGGCCCGACACAACAACCACACACCTACAAACCTTGAGAGCTCAGCCAAACTGTCTCCCACACACACACACACACACAGGGAAACAGATACTCATGCTTATAAATGAGCTGCTGTTGGAAATGGATGACAAACAAGTGCAGTTTGAAATACTGAGACACACACAAACACACACACACACAACATACTGGTTAATGACAAGAATATATATTTGTGCACAGACACACATACACACACACACACACTCAAGGTGACACACATGGCTTTCTCTAATTCTCATCTGTCTCCATTTTTATTCTCGTCCTTCTCTTCTTCTCCGTCCTTGACTCGTATCTGTTTCCTCTGTTCCTCACCGTCACCTTCATTTCCTCTCTCTCTCTCTCCCTCCCCTTTATTCTCGCTTCCTTTTTTCACAGTTCCTTTGCATCAGTCTCCCACAGATATACGCAGGCATATAACCACCTATACTCAACAACAGTGGTGTGTGTGTGTGTGTGTACACAAATATATTATATTTAAATATTGCAGTGCTGTTGGAACATCAGTGAGCTTTAAATTAGTCTATTGATGCTGCTCCCTGGACAAAGTGCTCGATAGAAAATGAATAAAGTATTTCAACTGTTAATTATATATATGATAATAATTATAATTATATAACATATGATTTTTATTCATTCATTTATTGTTTATTTACTGGTGACGGTTTACTTTTATTTGACATAACGATAAAACAGTATATCTCAGGGCGTTAGGTACATGAACTGGTACATCTGTAACAATTTTTTTAAACTGATGAATCATATTAATCATTGATCAACAATGGTAACAGAAGCTACAGCAGTGGGTGGAGTCATGAGGATAAAGATAAGTGAACAATATGATGTTTAAAAAAAGAACAAAGACGGTGAGGAAGAAAATCTGGAAAGTTAAGAGATAATGAAGAGAGGGATTCACACAATCCTGAAAAACAAAGAGAGCAGCAGCTGGATGGAGGGATGAATGGAGGAGACGGGGGAAGTGGGGGGGGGTGGAGATGGTTTATGGAGGACGTGTGCAGAGGGGATAAGACAGTGACCTGAAGGGAAGAACAACTGCCAGAGAGAGAGAGAGAGAGAGAACGAGAGAGAGGACGGTTTCAGACTCTGAGCTGATTAAAGTCGAGTCCAAAAACCCTGAAGCAGCAGTAAAACCCTCCAGTGAAGGATGAGTGGGAGGGTTAGAGGGATAAGGAGAGGGGGGCGAGGAAGAGGAGGAGGGAAGGGTGAGGAAGAAGAGGATGAAGGTGAGGAAGAGGAGGAGGGATGGGTGAGGAAGAAGAGGATGAAGGTGAGGAAGAGGAGGATGAAGGTGAGGATCCCCTTGGAGAATAAGAAGGCTCATTTGAGGAGAGAAAGAGAAGACGCATTTACTTTTGTTTAGATACACACACACACACACACACACACACACACACACACACACACAATATAAAGCGAGGGTTCCAGCTACGACTCCCCACTGAAGAGATTAGGAAGAACAGATCAAAGAAAAGAAAAAACACCACGCTGGGTAATCAAGAGGAAAAATCAAAGAAAGAGAAAAAAACGACAAAGAGCAGAAAACAAGGAGGTTAGGATGGAGAGACTGTTAGAGAGATGATCGTGTGTGTGTGTTGGGGGGGGGGGGTCACGGTTTATTATGTTCTGGGGTTCAGACCTTTTCACCCACAGGAAGAGGTGAAGTGGATCAGATGCAGGGATTAAAGGGGAAGTTGAAGAGCAGATGAAAGTCTGGAGCAGGTGTGAATATAAGATGGTGGTGGGGGGGGTGGGGGGCATCATCCGGGCAACCCATGAAGCAGTTCACCTGCCCAACCTGACCAGGTGTGTTCAGCAGTGGAAGGGGATTACAACCAGCCAATCAGCAACGTCCATTTAACAGCCAAAAGGAGGGGTGCTCTTGCGCTTCAGCCGGTAAATCGGTGCTCTCAGACAGGACCGGTAATAGAAAGGTGCAATTGGGTCACTTCAACGAGGACTAAACCCAAAAGAAACAACTGGAGCACTCGATATAATGCAGAGGTCCATTTAACAGCATTCAAATCAGGTGAAGTCGAGCCAAGTTCAAAAAGAGAGAGTAATGGCACTTATCAACTAGTGCGGCACGGCACAGCATGCTTTTTTTGCTTTTCAACTAGCCCCTAGTACCTGGTACCAGGTACTATTTTAGTACCGCCTCAGCCCTGGTTCAAAGCAAGCCGAAGCGATACTAAAACGTGACGTCAGCCGACTGCCTTCCACTGATTGGGCAGAGCGTCGCAACAGCGCCCACTGATCTGTATCAAGACTGTTGTTATTCCTTCACCCGAGTTAAATGTTGCTGTGTGTAAAACCATGTTGGGTCCGTAATTGAGGAACAGACGAATGAGTTTGGAGCTGACGAGAGGATCGAAAAAAGAGAGAGAGAGACAATGCAGCTCCGCGTTCACCCCCGCCCCCCGCTGAGGAGGAACTATAGAACTCAGCTGTAGTGGAAAAGCACCTTTACCGAGCCGTACCGTGACTGTGTAGTGGAAAAGCGCCATAAGAAAGTCACCGTCTCCATTTATACCTGACAAACACCTATCTTAGCTTAGCTTTTAGTTTAGTTTAGTTTAGTTAAAGCAGAAGTAAGTGATATATTTGTGTTAATATAAGTCTTAAATAGTTATATCTTCCGACAGCAATCACTTACATAGAGTGTTTGGTCTGAAACACGGGTCTGTCAGTCACTCTGCTCTGCTCTGAGCCGAAGAGAAAACATTTATCGTATCCTACAGTTTTTATCCAATGAGGAGAGAGAACGGCATGCAGGGCTGTGTGTGCAGCCAAGGAACGCCGTGAATGTGGTGACGTAGCGACGAGGACTGTTATGGTGCGTTCAAGGAAACTCGTATTTTTTTTTACTATTGACCGATCTTCACTACCTGATCATTAACCTTTACTATTACTCACCAACTTTAACTAACCTTCACTAACTGTTCGCGAACCTTCACTTCACGATCCTTCACCTTCACTCCCCTAATCCTAACCTTCACCAATCTTCACAGACATTCACTAACTGTTCACTAGCCTCCTTCTATTTCTCTTGTATTATTGTCCATGATATGATTTCTGCTGCTCTTTCAGAAACTACCCCCCCCCCCCACACACACACACACCCTTCACCCCTCCTCATTCAGCTGCTGTAGTTTCAGGATTTAACCTTTGCAATTTTTTTCCGAAAAATTGATTCTCCGTTACGCAGAGTCGGCTGTACTGTTGATCTGATCTGATCTGATCTCTGTGACAGGATAATGGTGGTGTTTAGGCTGCCGTGGTTACCAGCTGTGATGTTCAGCCTGCTGGATGCTGAGCTGATGGAGTAGCACTGACACGGACCTTAACTGTGTGTGTGAGCACAGTTGCTGCTGCTGTTGTGAACGGAGTGTGACACTGACAGATGTGCAGCTACTATGTGTGTGTCAGTGGTTGGATGCAGAACAGCTGACCCTGTGATGACCTCATCTGCTGCAGTGTGAGGTTGTTACACACTCCGCTGGTTTCAGGAGGATTCACCCTCAGTCAGCAGCTCTGACCACACACACACACACACACACACACACACACACACACACACACACACACACACACACACACACACACACACACACACCAACCCTTCTCCTGCTTTCTGAGCTGGTGCCTCCATGTAACAACAGGTGACCTGCAACACTCTTCATCACCCCTCCTCTTCATCACCCCTACTCTCCTACTCATATGTGGGTCCCAGCCGGCTAACATTAAGCTGTGCCCCTTGCCCGTCTGCATACACAAGTACGATATTAGGTGTTAAAACAGCTGCACGTGGGGCTGGAGGTCATCGTCATTTTCTCCAGACGTTTTTCTTTTTTCTTTATTTTTACTGTGACTCACCACATCCTCGTGTCCTCTTGGAGCAGAGCTGAGATTCATCAGACCAATTGTTGTCAGACTGACGTTAGGGTAAGTTATTGGTTAGTTATTAGTTAGTTATCAGCTGGTTTAGTTTTGAGGAACTGAACCTGTTCACTCTGACTCCTGCTGCAGCTCTGATGTGCTTTTTCTTCCTCCACATCCTGTTCCTCTCCATGTGGCAGCGTCCCTGTGTTTTTAACAGTCACCCCACCCACCCCCACCCCCACCCCACCATGGCTAAAGCAGATGTGGACCTGCTCCGTCCATTAACAGTAAAGACCAAAACTCTGCTCCTCTCTCTTTGTTCCGTGTCTCAAACTTTCCTTTCAGTCTGTTCTCTGTTTGACCATGTGACAACCATGAACAGCACTGACTCACTGAACCTCCTGAAGTTTTGAGCAGCGATCCATTTACTAATTGATTCTTCTACTAATTGATTGTTTTATTATCAATTATGTTTATGTTTTGAACTGGTCTTGGTCAGAGGTCAAAGGTCTGATGCTGCAGCTTTCACATCTCCCCCCACCCCCTCGTTTTTACTGAGTTTAACACTGATCAATCACTGTGAGACTGTAGATGAAGGAGAAACACAGCAAGATATAATGAACATATAAGTGTTAAAGGGATAGTTCAACATTTTGGCAAATTGGCCCATTGCCATAATCCCTATAGTTTTAGGAGTAGGTTTGTTGCCTTTAATTGTCGGTGCAAGCTATTTTTAGAACAGCAGAGCTGAGCCGCCAGCTGCTCAGAGCTACGCTACGGAGGCTAATGGGATTTCTTGATTTCCCTCATCAAACTCATCAAATACACAATCCAACAACTCCAAAACACTCTTGTGGACAAGTTGTGACCTGCACATTCACCACGCTATGAGATAATAACGGAACGTTATGAGACAGAGTTGTTTTTGAGGCAATGCGGAGACTGCTTGCCGAAAAACTGCCCCCGACCGGAACGTGCAACAGCGATTTTGCATGAATTTACCTCAATAACAACTCTGTCTCGTAACATTACGTTATTATCTCATAGCATGGTGAATGTGCAGGTCACAACTTGTTCACGAGAGCATTTTGGAGTTGTTGGATTCTGTATTTGATGAGTTTGATGAGGGAAACCTCCGTAGCGTAGCTCTGAGCAGCTCGGCTCGGCCGTTCTAAAAACAGCTTGCACCGACAATTAAAGGTAACGAACCAACTCCTAAAACTATAGGATTTATGGCAATGGGCCAATTTGCCAAAATGTTGAACTATCCCTTTACAGTGAAGAATTAGTTGTGATCGGTTGTGACAAACACACACACAGTAACACACAGCAGCAGGGTAGGAGTTAGTCCTTCATCATCCCTAAGTCATTTAGTATCAACTATCCAACAAATCAACACAACACATCAACAACCCCTGAACACATGAACCTGCAGCTGATTTATGTCCACCAATAGATATGGTAATGGCACAAAGGTCAATAAAACAGAGCATCAAAAGAAATAGAGGCGTTAAAAGGATGTGTTGTTATTACTATGTAAACTTTTAGGGCAGTAAAGACTATTGTTGTTGACCTTCATTCTCAAATTCAGACTATTCCAGTTTGTACAGGATTTGTCTTTGAGAGAACTGGATTCATCACCCCCCCCACTGCCCGAATGTTTCTCTGAATGATGTAAATGTCACAAACCCCCAGATCAGGGGTCCGCTCAGCTCGTCCATTCTTCACAGTGGAAGCTATTTCAAGTATGTGTTGTCAGAATCTACTGTCGTCTGTGTGGTCCTGCATCCTCCCACCCACCAACCCCACCAGGTGGAGGCTTGACCCCGAGTTCCTGCTCTCACCTCTCACACTCACACCTCCTCTCTTTCCTTTATCACTCTCCGTTTTCCACTCTCTCTTTTCTGGTTCGTTGTTCAGCATCGTTCTGCTCCACCTACTCCTCCACAAACAAACAGCACAGTTTCCTCAGCGTGTATGTGTGTGTTTTTGAGTGAATGTGTGAGTGTGTGTGTGAGTGTGTGTGTGTGTGTGTGTGTGTGTGTGTGTGTTTTTGTGTGGCATAGCAGTGAACCACAGACGACTTACAATAAGTCAGCTGAGTAGCTGAGTATCTGTGGCGCTGCAGCTGCTCACAGTAAAATAACTAATCAGCTTCTTTATTCTCAGAGTTTGATCTGTTTTTCTTTGTTGGAGTTGTTTCATTTCTTGTGTGACGATGTTTAGAAGCTGAAGTCTGTGCAGCAGCACCACTTCATATTAGACAATAAAGTCCTGACAAGTTACAGAAAGTAAGGCGGAGGCTTCAGTGATTTATAGCGTCACAGAATCATGTTGATCTCGTTAGAGCATCAGACTCACTGACCAGAGAGGAGGATTTTTTTCTTTTTTTATATATGTATTTCTTTCTGTTTTGCCTTTATTGGATGAGAGAGACAGGAGATGGGCAGGCAGAGAGAGGGAGAAGGACATGCAGTAAAGGGCGCCTGTTCAACCCACTGAGACACACGGCTCCCTAAGTGGAGGATTTCTGACAAAATTTGAGAACCCCCACCCCCACCTCTTGACACATTTTGTTGAGTTTTGAGATGAATAGAAGTTTGAATGAATGCGTAGAGGGATGAATGGATGAATGACTGGATGCCTGTGTGAGTATGAATGCAACCTCGGCAGGAAACACACATTGAAGTTAAATGAGCCTTTTCTTCCAACAAACGCACCATACTCACAACCACACAGGTCACATGACTCCAGGTGGAAGTTAACCCAGTGCAGCAGCAGCAGCAGCAGCAGCAGCAGCAGCAGCACATGCTTCAGTGAACTGAGGTGTTACAGTCCGACTGTATCAGCAGTCTGGATGATGAATCCACAACACTGCATGAAGCATCCACAACTGATCCTCCACTGACCGAGCTCCACTCATAACAGCAGATCAGACAACATTTTACCGTGTGGTGTCAAAAGGACTAACACAGGGAGTGAAATGAGTTATTATCTCACTAATCACAGTTTCTTCAACTGTAATAAAGCTAAAGAAACTAGCTAACTTTATCATTCATTCATAGATACCATATATACTATATGAAATTTAGCTTGTTTAGCTGGTATAACAACCAGCGCTCAAATCAGACTGACCTGTAACCACCCACGCACACACACACAGGCAAGTTGAGTTGGTAAAATGCAGAGTTAAATATAGGTCATACTCTTCCAGCAGAGTCAGCACTCAGCTCTCTCCTTCACACACACACACACACACACACACACACACTGCAGGACTAATGGGGACGGAGTGGACAGGCCCTCCAGTGTAAACGAATGTCAGGAAGCACTTTACATCAAGATTCATGTCGGCTTGTTTTTCCCCCTGTGTGATGAATATATTTCTGTCTCTCAGCTCGAGGCTCATTTCTCCAGCAGAGTCTCACTCTCTGAGGGATTCGTGTGGTTCAGTGGTGAGGAGCCACTGAGCCACAGGCCAGAATCGAACTCAGGCCACAGCTACAAAGACAGTTTAGTCTTTATTAACAGAGAGACAACTCTGTAAGTCTGACTCCCTGTGAAGAGCTGGTCACAGTCGTTAGTGGGAGGCCTCGTTAGTGCAATTTCTATCTCTCTCTCTCTCTTCCCCTCTTTCTCTCTGTCTCACTTTTAGTTCTTCCAATTCATCCTTGAGTCACAACAAAATGTCACAGTTGTTTAATACCTGTAACAGAGACGACGCACAGTGTAGAGGAAGTGCTCCTCCTCTTCATTGTCAGTCGGTCAGTCAGTATTGTGATCCAGTCAGTTACAGTCAGTTTGTCAATCTGTTTATAATAAAAATTGTAGTTGTGGAACGAACAGTGAGAGACATCATGTTGTTTGTCCATAAAGCTCAGCCCACACTGCTTCTCACCTGCATGGGGCTTCAATAAATTAAAACCTTTAATAAATTGTTCATCACACAACATGATGGATGAAGACGAGTGAAGGTATGGAGGATTAGAGAGAAACCACATCACTGATTCACCAGCAACACCCAAACTTCTCATCACAACACCCACACCTCCGAAACTAAACTATTATTCTCCCTCCTTCCTCCTCCTCCTCCCTCTCTCCCCTCTCTCCGCTCCTCAGCTTTATAACCTGAGGCTATCCTGCCAAGCAGCCTCATGGATCATCTCTACAGGGAGCAGCAGGTGAAGAAGCTGGAGAGTGAAGCTGTCGAGGAGGCAGCAGTGAATAATTAACACCAACACAAACTGACATATATTAATCATAAAGAATCTTTACTGGTCACTGAATTCATTTCATTACATTCCAGACGTCGAGCACAAGAAGCTGCTGCTCTCTGGAAGTGAACATGCTGTAACGTGTGTGTGAGTGTGCGTCCACAGTTGTGCAGTACTGTATATATCCCATGTTTATGAGCCTCTGTTGTTTATGTGGTGGAGACCGGTGCCTGTACACACATGTAGAAGTGTGTCTTCTTGCTCCACAGCAGCTTACACTGGGACAGCACCATAAACCTGTGTGAAGGTGATTGATAATGTGGGCGGCGCTTTTTGAAATATGTATTCGGAAAGGTTACTGCTAAAACATTTAGCTGTTCACAGCAACACTGACAGATTGATTCACTGCAGCTCTGCGGACGATGAAGTAAGAGCAGACTGAAGGACGGCTGAGACAGGGGATGATGAAATATGTAAATGAGAGGGAAAAGAGTAACAAGTTGGAAAAATGAAATATGAGATGAATTAAAGGGACTACGAGGAGTTTGTATTTGGTTATAAAAAAAGTCTCACATTAATGTGGATGAATCTCCGTTAGCCACACTTGTTAATGGGCCCATTTTCGATAAATATATTGTTTTGTCTCTATTGTTATTTTGTTATTATTATTAGTGGTGGGAATGCTGGGCGAGCCGACCAGCGTTTCCTTACTTTGGGTTTCATGGATGCTGCCCGGCGGGTCATGAGAATAACGCCGCCGAATCGCCGTTTATGGTCGGAACTACGACGGTATCTGATCGTCTTCAAACCTCTGACTTTAATTCTTGATGAATGAAAACATTCTTGGTAAGACGTCCGTCTTGCGCCGGTCCAAGAATTTCACAGTGTGCGCGGAGGCTCATGGTAAATGTAGTATGAAAACACTTCGCTTTCCAAAACTCCTCGTTGTCCCTTTAATCAAGTCCAATAAACACTTTTCAGCTATACGCTGGGCCGTAAAGTATACCCCCGCAGCCCCCGCGAGGCGGGGGGGCCCCGCATGCCGTGGGGGCCCCGCCCCCGCCCGTTAAGCCGAGTTTCCACCGAATCAACGGTCCTTCTTTTTTTTTTTTTTTTTACACCACAACATGGTTCACGTCATGATAACTTCTGTATTTTGGCCATTCAAGCTTCCACAGTCCATAGTTCTCTTCTTTGTTTGATATTTCAAGAGACTTTTGGTTAAGTAACCATGGACAGCTCCTAGGCAGGATTGTTCTGCTGTGTTGTCGCCGCCGTCAACCCCCGGCCCGCCCCCCCGTCATCGCGGCCATCGCCTCGCCGCCGCACCCCCCCCCCCCCCGCCGTCACCGCCGTCACCGCCGTCATCCGCGGCGAACGGCCGCGGGGGGGCCCCGCACGGTTACGTTACGGCGCTGGCTATACGGTTTAAAAATGTTCACTCTCAGCAGTGTTAAAAAGCTGCACTACTGGTTTCCTCTGAAAAACATCTGGACAAGAAGATCTGGGAGACAGTGAAGGATCATCATGGTCATTATTGTTGTCATCATCATCAACACCCTAACCTTAACCGGAAACCTCAACCTAATTCACTTTCACCCTACCATCCAAACACATGTACTGATACACTAATTCTTTAACATAGTAAAACACAAACACCCTAACATCCTAACACATTAACACCCTAACACACCCACACCCTGACACCCTAGTGGTTCCTCAGCAGAGGATGACGGGCGATAATCAGTCTGACCAAATGAAAAGGTTGTGATGCGTTCACAGACCTGTCACAGCGTCTGTTCAGGTGGAGTAAGGATCCACTTACAGGTTTATTTAGGCCACCTGTCAATCATCAAACACTCAACTCAACTAAACTCAACATCACATTTATACATCTGTCTCTGAAACAAAAGAACGGGAAATTGGATCTGGGGAAACACCTCCGTTCTGAATCTGTTTCCAGCAGCACGAACGATGAAGGAAAACAGATCTCGTTTCACTGTTTTCAGGCCAGATGCCAATCACTGCTGGAGCTGGGATTCAAACAGGCGGTCGTCAGGTTTCACAGGCACATGTGAGTGATTCAGCCTCTGGTGATGAAATATAATAACTTAATGGAATCAATGAACGCACACAATGAAGGTTTGAACAAAGGATCAAAGAGGTGTGACGGAAGATTCGTTAAAGTCCAGTTTCATTTTCAACTGCTCAACACCGTGGAAATGACTCTCACATAGACTACTTACTGTATGTAGTGTACATAATCTGTTTGGTTACATTTATCATAATCTGTAGTTTTCTCAGTTGTTTCTTTAAAAAGATGAAAATGTGGATTGAAGATGTCACCAACATCACGTTGTTATGGAAACATGGACATTATGGACATTAGAGCATCTTGAACTTAAAGAGACATATTCAGCACATTTTTTTGTTTTTCCATAATGAATCATTTAGTATTTCCCAACATTTTGTAGAGAATCACAGTTCAGTGTTTCAAATTTCCACTGATCAATAAACAGTTTAATAAGAAAGTCAATCTATCATCTACAATCAAGAGATTTTTTTTTTCATTGTCACAGGACTATAAGTAAAGTTTTTATCTTTGGTGTTAAAGTGGGATCAGAGTGAACAGTGTGAACAGTGACGGGCTGTCAGTTCACCTGGACAGGTAGAGACCTGCCAACAGGAAGGAGAGGGGGGAGAGGGAGGGGCTGAGGACACTGCTTCAGGCAGCGTGGGGGTGGGGGGTCGAAAATCACTACACATGGACCCAGGCCGGGAGGGTGAAGACAAACACATAGTGTAAAAAAACAACTGTGACACTCATCATGTGTCTGTTTATATTTATAATGATATTAATCAGTGTCATTAGTTTAATTAAATGTATGTGACATAAAACATGAAATTTAATTTATTTAATCATTAAATTGATCTTGAGGTTTCTGATATTTTCAGTTTTTAATCTAAAAAGTTCAGAAAATAATAACCTAATCTAATCTTAATTTGTAGAATAACATCATGTGTTGTTAACTCAGCTGCAATACCTGAGGTTAACCTGTCAGTGTGCATGGTGAAGGGTCAGAGGTCAAAGGTTAGAGGCCAGCGAGATGAGCAGAGCAGTAAAGAAAGATCTGCACAAGCCTGCCCCTGCAGCCCCAGGCCAGATATCATGTTTAATCTACACACACACACACACACACACACACACAGAGTTGTACTCTACAGCCGGATTCTCCTCCGTGTGTTGAGGCTTGAACCTCCTCCTTCAAACCAAGAGGTAAAACAACAACAGGACTTTGAGATGAGAGCTGATGTTTTCTTTTCTTGCTTTTAACAGCTGGTCAGTGTGGAGTGAGAGAGAGGGTGACTGGCATAAGCAACAGACTCTTCAGGAATCAAGCCGACTGCTAAGGGCTCAGTACACCTGTAAAGGTAAAGGTAAAGGTAAAGGTAAAGGTGGTAAAAGCTGGTTGTGTTTCTTCTGCTCTCTCAGGTTTGAAAATGGAGAGGTCAAGGTTTTTAGTCTGAGTCCAGAGGGCCTCATTTATAAAACTGTACGTAGGAAAGATCACTACAGGTGGCGTACAGAGGAAACACAGAAAAGCTGTGCACACCTTTATAACAGAATGCACACGCACGTCCTACGCCTGTTTCCATTTATAAATCACAATCAATTTTAAAGGTGGCGCAAATGAGGAAGCGCTTTACCCCGCCCATACTGTGCCTATATAAGGTCAGAGGAGCACACGCTTGATGAATATTCATTCATACCAAATCAATGACAAGGAAAGGGGAAAAGAGCCAAGAAAATAAATTCCACACGTGGAAATATGGGGCCGGTCCGACCAACCCGTTCAGACACATCTTTTTTTATTTTTTTGGCCGGGTTCAGGGTGAGCATTACGTAATGCTAGTGAGTCCGGCCACAGCACATGGAAGTCAGAACTGGCTCGCGGGCCACTCATCATGTGCCGATAGGTCTGCTTGCTCCAAATTCTCCAGTGCGCAGTTTTGTGTAACAACCATGTCATTTTAATTGGCCTATAATCATTCATTGAAAACTTTTTGGGAATACAGTTTGTCCGCCTTTTTTTTTATGTGAATGGATTTTATAATAAAATGTAAGTTTTGTTTCATAATGACAGAACATATTTTAGTGGTTCACTAAAAGACATCTGAATCCTTATTTTAATATGTATGTGTGTGCGCGCGCACTCCCGGAAGTATCAATACCAATTATGCCTCGTTCTTCGTTTTTGAAGGTAATATTTGATTATTTCACACAAATGTATCAATTTCACATATTATCTTTGATTTCATCCTTCTGCTGTTGGGGTCGCAGTTTCCCGTTTCTCCAGATTTTGTGCGTACGGCAGGGTCAGAACTGCCGTGGAGGTGCGGCACATTCTCCCGCCAAGTTTGTTTTCTATAGATCCTAAACGTTGCTTACAAGTGGCGTACGCCTTCTTTTGTGCGTACGCAGCGTTTATAAATGAGGCCCCAGGTCATGGCCCAGGATCTTCAGTGATCTGTGAGGTTTCTGACCAACTATCGGTCGATGGATCGAGGTATCATTGTGTCCAAAGGATGACATCATGACAGAGAGGGACCAGAGAGAAACTGCTGTTGTCGAGGCCTGTCAGTCATCACGGCACACACACACACAGGTAAACACAGAGGGAAAACTTTAAATGTCAGGGTGCACAGGGTCAAAGGTCACAGTCTCTCGGTAACCTCTGTCACCAGGACTGAACAGCTGTGACTGACAGGACAGCGGCGCCCTCTGACATGTTACCATGGTGACTGACAGGCGTTGAAACTGTCACCACAGTAACTGGCAGGCGGTGATGGAGAACCCTTCAGGTGTCGTAGAATGAAATGGCTCTGAGATCTGACATCAAAATGGTTCAGTCTGTTTCTACTCTGATCTGTCTCAGGGTTAAATGCCACAGGTCAGAACAACAGTTCATTACAGTCACGTGTTACCTGAGAGTCAGTTACTCATTTCTTTTTCCTGATCAGTTTGTATCCTGGATTACATACAGAGAATATATCTGGTCCTCGGTCTGTTCTCTGCAACAACAATCTTGATTGACAGATACAAACTCTGTGATGAGCTCCGTCAGGTCGTTTCCTGCTGTGAATTAGGAGTCGTAACGAAGCCGATTTTCAGTTTATGATTCTGTGAATTATCACAAAACTTGGATCAAAGTGTCGTTATGTAATGTAAGTTAATGATGAGTTCGGGCACGTTCCGGAAAAAACATTAGAGTGAACATGAGTCACTGACAACATGATGAGCGAAAACAGTATGTGCGTAGGTGTGTGTGGGTGTGAGTGCATGTGTGTGTGCGTGGGTGTGTGTGCATGTGTGTGGGTGTGTGTGTCAGTGTGTGTTCAACAAGGTGCGGCAAACTGCATGACGGTACTTTGCCCTCAGAAGTACAAACCACAAGCTCGCCTCCACACATCAGTGCCAACACTTCCCTGGTACTGCAAACACAGCTGTAAAAAAAAACATGCACACACACACACACACAGTTACCTGGCAGAGTAAACGCACCTGACAGTGATGGTACAACCAAAACAAAAATCTGCTGCATAGCAACCAGATCAGATGACCTGAACTCACCACTGACAAAAGTGGACTCCAGTGAATAGACTGTTATGTCAAAAGTTATTAATGTTATTTTATTAGTGTGCAGCTCTGTTTGTGATGTCATTGGATCGACCACCTTGTTGATAGGAGTCATTACTGTAATAGGCAAAGAAATGGAGCTTCATTAAACCTAATGCCCCCCCTCAATCTTCTGTAAGAGGAAGTGAGAGAGTGAGGGAGCCACACAGAAAAGAAAAGGATCATTTGTTGGTCAAAAATCCTGCAACTAATCCAAGTGTTTAAATTCCACTAATCTCTGGGTATGACAGGAATGACTGTGTGTGTGTGTGTGTGTGTGTGTGTGTGTGTGTGTGTGTGTGTGTGTGTGTGTGTGTGTGTGTGTGTGTGTGTGTGTGTGTGTGTGTGTGAGCTCTAATGAATCTCTGCTGGTGGTTTCATACCTTGCGTCCAAAAACTGACCAATGGCACCCAAGGTCACCTAGCAGCCAGAGTGTGGGCTGATCCAATCAGAGCAGAGAATGGGTGGGGGCTTCGAGGTGGCCAGAGGACATGGGGAGGACGAGGGGGGGCGGTGGGGGTGTTGGGGGTGAATTTGCTTCCAAAAAGCTCCAGAAACTCTTATGATGGAGAATAATCAGACTGAGCAGCTTAGTGGATTTACTCCAGAGAAACTGTCTCATTATGATTCTGAGTCTTTGTTCAGTGAAGTCTTATCTGCGCCTGAATTAGGCCGATTATTCCTTTATTCTTCCCCTCCCTCCACAACACTGAGGCAGCTCAGTGCCCTTTGTAGTTTCTACAGCCAACAAGGAGGAAACTACGGTGGCCCTCAAGCTCAACAAACAGCAACTTAAAAAAAAAAAAAAAAACACACACACAAAGACACAAACATGCTACAAATTCAGAAAAAAACACTTGAGCTGCAAAAACGCACAAGACAGAAGCCGGACACTTCTGTTGAACCAGTTGGAGACGAGCCAGGCTGTCACTACAACACCGCCTTCTGACATCCAAGCAAACACAGATTTGGTCCTTGTGTTTATTTCTCTGTGTTCGGGATTGACTATAAGTTGACAAGCAACATCACTATAGAGTTTTTGTCCTATATCTTTATTCAAGAGCACGGTAGCCTATATGAATTTGAGGGCAAGATTTATTGATTTGAGATTTGTGATATATTCTCTAAAAACCCAGCCGTCACACTCATGAAGCCTGTGCTCACAGATGACAAATGAACAAAATCCCCCGGCCAGTAGAAGGCCAGGTGTCCTGTTGACCAATCAGATGATCCCTGCCTCCTTGTGGGCATGTTTGCTCTATACTCCGAGTGCCATTTTTATTAAAAGTCCTTCCTTGATTGCTTTATGACTTTTGGAATAAAACAACACAGTCATTATGATAACTACACAAAGGATAAAAGCAGCCGTAGAAGAGGAAACCCTGTGTCATCAGCGTTTTGGTAGGAGTAGAAAACTACTTCACCTACATCATAAGTCAAGAAGGAGTCTACTGATCTCTGGCTGGTCATCCACTAATGACCTCTCTCTCTCTCTCAAACACACACACAGTTCATCCACTCTCCACACTTTGATCAGTGGATCAGTCAAACAGCTGAGTCAGGACCAACACACACACACTAGGGATGCACATGATTAACCGTTTAACCGTTAACCGATAACAAGAACTTTGACCGATTAATACTATCGGTTATTTATTTATTTATTTTATTAGCTCCTTATCGTCAACTCATGGGGGCGTGTCGACACGTGCGGAGTTCACGTGCCTTCAGTCATATTTCGCAGCAAAAAGTTACACAGAAGGACTGACAGTATGTGCAGCAGCCCCCATGAAGGAAGGTCAGACAATAAATGTAACCTACACGGACATAGATGTGCATCACCTGTAACAACGGCGCAAAAAAAAAAAAAAAAAAAAAAGAGGACGTCGCTGCTCTCCAGCCTGTTCACCTGCAGCTCTCCTGCAGCTCCACAGAGCAGCTGTCAGAGGAGCTGTCAGAGGAGCTCTGCTGCTCCTTCAGCCTGGTGTTTGGCTGCACTTTGTATAAAAACAGTTGTACATTGGACGATCTAACCTCCAGAGCGCGATCAGCTGAGACAGAGCGCGCTGATCAGCTGTCGCGGCGCACGTGTGTATTTAACGGCAAAAAAAAAAAAATTGAAACCAAAATTTTTTTTATTTTTTTTCTTAATCTTAATCTTATCGGTTAACGGTTAATAATCGGTTAACGAGCATCGGTTATCGGTCAGAAAAAAAAATCAAAATGTGCATCCCTAACACACACACACACACAACTTGTCTCTCACTCTAACAACACATACATGAAGCCTGTGACATCATCTCCACCCGGTTAACTGTAACCATCAATCTCCAGGTGTGGAAACAGCTGTTCAGCCTCTTTTACTGTCCCCTTTTTGTTTACTGTGTTGTCATCCAGCTGCTGTTGCACTCACAGTAAACCGAATATACAGAGTATACTTTATACACAGAAATACACAGTGTACAGTATTTTCTCAGACATACATACAGAGTGATGTGAAACACAGATCTGTTCTCTAGCTGCTGTATTTTCTGCCAAAACCGGCTTGTGACATAAGTTCTCAAGTTGGGGCGGTAAGGGGGGCACCTTTGAGACGTTTCCAAATCTTTATGTCGTTTATATAAGATTTGCATTTTTAAAATGTTTCATGAAACTGCTGAAACCAGATAGGCTAATGTTACGATGGTAACTATCGTAACCCCCCACCCCCATACGCAGATATAGAGCCTAAGTACCCACACATGAAGTCAACCATGACACAAACAAGGTGTGTGATACACTACAAATGCAGAAGATAAAGTGGCTCTGCAGGTGTTGCAGCGTGCACACACACACACACACACACACACACACACACACACACACACACACACACACACACACACACACACACACACACACACACACACACACACACACACACCTACAGGGGCCTCTGTGTTGTGGTGAAGCCCTGTCTTCACACTGTTGTTGACTGATGCACTGGACTTGATTAAAGACATGGTTCTCCCCCTGTGTGTGTGTGTGTGTGTGTGTGTGTGTGTGTGTGTGTCATCATGTCCACATGACGGTGACGTCGTGGACATGTGTTGATTTTAAACTGTATCTACTTTTAACAATCTTGGTTTGTTGCTTGTTGTTGTTGTTTTATGTTACTAAATTGCATCGTCCCAACTAAACTAAACTAAACTAGTGTCGGATTTCACAGTATAGAGTTACTGTGTTTCATTTAATGCATGTAAAAAACATCCTTACATTTGTTTGGGTCACAGAAAGACTTTGACTACAGGGATGTAGTAGGCTATACACACGACACGCACAAACACAGTGAGATGCAGGCGGAGAGGACAGAGACAGACTTTTATCAGTGCTGTAAGAAGCTGTGAACTGATAAAATACATTAAACTGAACTGAGATCAGTCACAGTGAGTGAGATTGAGGATGATACTGAGGACGCACTGACCCCAACAACCCTGATGAGGATCAAACACAACACAAACAATAAAATACTTAACATGTTTCATCTGTAATTATATAGCCTATATATGTATGTGTGTGTAAATAAATACAGGTAAAATGTAGATAAGTAAATGTATATAGAGTTAACACAATATATAGAGTATAAAGAACGATACAGTGTGAGTGGTGCTGGTTCAGAGCTCCTGTAGTGAGCAGCAGGTTTATCTGCAGTGTTATAATCAGTATGTGGGTCAACATCCTGATTACAGTCCACACACATTCCACTGCTGCTACAGCTGTGATTAGCATGAGGGTTTGTGTGTGTGTGTGTGTGTGTGTGTACCAGCTTGTCACTGTCAGCGTGTAAATGACCTGCAGTCACAGGTAGGTGGAGACAAGTCCAGCCTCAGGACTATCCTACTTCCATATACAGATCTAGTGTTGTGTCTTCTTTGTGTAGTTGATATCATGTGTAGTGTGTATAGAGTAGCCTACTGGGGTAGTTTTGTAGTATGTGCAGTATACAGTAGGAGTGTGCGACAGTCGGGAGTAGTTTAGGTGAATCTCGTTAACTCTTCGTTCGAGTGGGGATAAAAGTGAAATTGTGTTTCTCAGTTATCTGGGCTTAGAGCTTATCTCCTGAGGGAGGGGTCATAGGGAGAACCAAGGGGAAAGTGTGTGGGGGGGTCAGAGGGAGAGGCTTAGTTGGGGGTTGGCACATCAGCTAAATTAAAGTGAAAGGGAGAGATGAGGAAGGAGAAACAGGAAGTGTCACATCAATCTTCAGCCTTCACATGATAAGCTCTGAGGAGAGGAGAGGAGAGGGGGGGGGGGGTCACTGTAACCCCCACTTATCTTAAGTAGCTCCTCTCTGTCACTATAACCCTCATTCCTCATCATACCTCACCCCACACTGATGACGTGTGTCCTCGTCTCTGAGGGACGATGGAGGACGAGTCGGTTTCAGGTCCAAAGTTAAAGGGATAGTTCACCCTAGAATGATATTTCGCTCATTATCTACTCACCCTCATGTGGACTAAGGGCTGGAAGAAGTTTCAGAGTCCTCCGTCCCTTCTCTGAGTTACAGGGGGTCTCAGCGTAGCAGTGCATGTCCATATAACGGTTGTAAAGGGACACCAGATGATTTGCGCCGGCGTCAGTGCGATTACTGCGAATCACGCGAGATTTGGACGGACCAGGAAGAGGAGCTTTGAGAAGCTTCCGCTACAAACAAGCTTAAAATATAGACTTATTTAATTTTTTTCGGGACAATTACGCAATTTGGGGCTTCAGCACAAGACGGACATTACATACGAGCATCATGGAGGTATTTGGATGTTTTTTTGTGTGTGTTTTTTTACGAAGAGCTCCGGTGTCCCTTTGCAACCGTTATATGGACATGCACTGCTACACCAAGACCCCCTGTAACTCAGAGAAGGGACGGAGGACTCTGAAACTTCTTCCAGCCCTTAGTCCACATGAGGGTGAGTAGATAATGAGCGAAATATCATTCTAGGGTGAACTATCCCTTTAAGACAATGCCCCCCACCCCCACCCCACCCCCTCTAACGAGACTCCACTGCTACAGTCACACCAGCCGTGTTTCAGACTGACGTGATGATGACAATGCACTCTCAGTCACACTAAACTTTTGTCAACTCCTCCTCATGTAATGAACTTCGGTAATCACACACAATCAACATCAACACATTCACAGGTTAGGACTGTTTGCGTTGACCTTTGACCCTGTGGAAGTTTCTCCCTCCACTCGTCTCCGTTCGGCTGCTGATACGGATCGTGGTCACTGCTGTTGACAAACTGTCCTAATGAGAACGCAGGGACGGGACAGAGGTGGATGGAGGAGAGTGGATGATCTGGAGTTGCTGCTGCTGTAAACAGTGTTGATGTCTCAGCAGTGAATCTGTCCGCAGCTCACTGAGCTGACAGAGGAGGGAGGGCTTTGATGGATGGGGTGGGGGTCGGGGGGGGTACACTGACTCCAGGGCAGAAAGCAGAGGCCAGTTTGTTGTTGGTGGAGAAGATGGAGAAGGTGATGATGGGGAAGAGAGGGTGAGTGAAGCTCTGACTAGTTCAATAGTTCAGATCAGTTTTGATTTGACACTCCAGACTGCCCCTAAATGAGAGCATTTTGCCCCTAAAATTTGAGACTTTTTTCATATTTTTCATACTTGCGGTTGCATGTGCAACCAATAAATTTACCTTCTTTTTTTGACACTGGTGAAATGTGAAAGAGGCGACTCAAAGTATCTTGAATCTGTCATTACAGGTGGCTGGCCAATATGTGTGAGGATTATGAACATAAAGGAAATGTGAATATCTGCTTTGCAAGGGGATTTACAGTGTGCGCCCCTAAATTTTCTGCTCTGCCACTATGCTCCTAGTAAAACGAAGTTAGTCAGGAGCCCTGCACATGCAAAAAAAAAAAAAACGAGGAAAAAGAGGACGATGATGATGAAAATGTGCTGTTTCTCTATCAGATCATTTTCAGATTTCAACATCAACATCATCAGATTTTCAACATCAACATGGCAGCAGACGCTAACAACGTCTCCTCAGGCATCTGGAAGTGGTTCTTGAGGTTTTGAGCTTCCAGTCTGGGTCCGACCAAGTCTGTAAAAGCCTGTGGAGACTTAACGCCAACACTCATTTATTCAGCATCAAACGGAGGCAGCAGTTGGTGTGGGAGAAGCCTTTGGCATTGCCAGCTGTAGAAGACAGCTATTGCTAACAAGTAGCTAACATTACCAGCTATCATAAGCCACCAATGTCAGCATTTAACAAGCAGCTAACATCCGCAGCTAACATTGACACAATCATTTTCCCAAGGTGTACCATACAAGAAGAAGGGTCCTGGAGGAATGACTTTACATCATTCGTAATAGGGCTACATGTATATCTCTACAGGATAGAGATGTCACGATTATACATTTTCTTGGTGCGATTATTGCGATATAAATAATCACGGTGTTACAATTATTATGCATTTATCAATTTCACAACACTATTAATGTGTAAAATCAAATATAGTCCAAATATAATTACATTACTCATTGTTTACACAAAATATTTAATGTATCTATTAATATATGACCAATTATTAATCCCCCAGTGGAAGTGTTTGAAATGTTTATTTTAATAGTTTTTTGTTTTGTTTTGTTGTTTTTTAAAATACAAATGACAGGCTAACATTTAATTTCCTACCAATTCAATGTTACGTTAAATGGACCAGTATCTGAGCATTTATCTTTATTTTGGTGCACATCTGCTGATATGGTTCCGACAATCTTTTTTGGAAAGTGACGGTATTTAGGAATCTTTACGATTAATTAATTGTGGCTTCTAATACCACGGTTAATTGTGAAAACAAGTAATTGTGACATCCCTACTACAGGCATATAAGTCAGAGTTCAGCAACATGCTGAAGACAGTTGACCTGTCTGAGCTCAAACTGATCTGAGTAGTCGTTTAGTGCAGTTGATCTGAATAATGCCTTTGTCATTGTAGTTTGTTTGAAATGGGGGGAAAGGATTCAAATTACTCATCAGGTGTGGTACACTACAGGAGGTGAATCAGAGGAAACAACCTCTTCCTTAGAAAAACAACACAACATGTTTCCACAGAGGCCAATCTGCTCTCTGACATCAGCACAATGATATTATAACCTGTTAAAGCAGAAGTAAGTGATATATTTGTGTTAATATAAGTCTTAAATAGTTATATCTTCCGACAGCAATCACTTACATAGAGTGTTTGGTCTGAAACACGGGTCTGTCAGTCACTCTGCTCTGCTCTGAGCCGAGGAGAAAACATTTATCGTATCCTACAGTTTTTATCCAATGAGGAGAGAGAACGGCATGCAGGGCTGTGTGTGCAGCCAAGGAACGCCGTGAATGTGGCGACGTAAGGACGAGGACTGTTATGGTGCGTTCAAGGAAACTCGTATTTTTCCGACCGTGAAGTGGTACCAGTTCGATCTGGTACAAGTTCACCGGTCGGAAGTTACGAGTGGCCGTTATAGTGACTTTCACCGGTAAAACAGGTCGGAAAAACACGAGTGGGTTGCCTGGAACGCTACAAAGTCGTAAGTTGTGACTTGAAGCTGTAATTTACGATTTCAAAAGCCTGCCTGGAACGCAGCATTAGCCAAAACGACCGGACCACTTACTTCTGCTTTAACTTTTAACACGTACAAACACGTCATCGCTTTAGTTTGTTTCAGTTGGGTCCACACATGATAGGGTCGTGCCTAAGATAACCTGACCTCCCTTCCTGCTCCTGTTTCACTAGGGGGCGCCGCCACCTGCAGCCACATGGTCATAATGATAAAAGTAGGGTTCACATCAGGCTTCAGGAAACTTCTATCAGCAACAACCCACTAATGTCACACATACACACACACACACCATACACAACTCCTCTTAGTTGATGTGAGGCAGCTTCTGTCTGTAGAAACAACTTTAAACAATCTGCTTCAGGGGCCATTAGCTGCTTCACACACACAGCTCTGGGCCCGACTGTGGTTCACTGCTCCAGAAGAAAAGCAGCAATAAAAGAAGCTGAATCATAACATCAACAACATCATCGCCATCATCATCATCATCATCATCCTCCTTCTTGTTTCCAGTACATCTCCCCTGAAGAGGTTCAAGGATGTTTCAGGATTTGTTGTACAGACAGATCCTTTTTATTTAACTCCGGTCACTTGTACTGTTACATGAAGTGTCTGACAGTGTCAGCGGGTTTTACAGAGTGGGAGAGGGAGAAGGTTAAAAATTTAAAATCATCAGTTCAACGGGACACCGACACCTCCATCAATATTAATGTTTCATTATAACAGACACCCTGAGCTGAGCTGTCTACACATCATACACACACACACACACGTCTCAGCTGCTGTTTCTACTGCAACAGTCAAAACAGCAAAATACAACTAAATAAATATACAAAATAAAACAGTACAGTGCAGCAAACAAAGAGTATACACACTCATACATACACAGACACTATCAACACATCTCACACTGTCCAACATCAACATTCACTGATTTATCACCTGTGTGTGTGTGTGTGTGTGTGTGTGTGTGTGCCAGGCGTGACGGGCACCTTCACTGACTCCCAAGACAGATGAACCTCACACCAAAACGCTGATGACACAGGGTTTCCTCTGCCAGCTGGCAGGGGCCCATTACAACCTCCACACAACAGGCTCTGTAGTACTGTTCACACACACACACACACACACACACACAAACAAGGTAGTAGTGCACCTTTAACAAAGCAGGACTCACCGCTATCCACCTGAAACAGAAAAACAGTCCAAACTCTGTTAAAGTAACAGACTGAAGAAGTTTCATCGTCCTCGAGAAACCGTTTATTAAATATTTATTATCTGAACTTTAGATTTACCACAACTCAGCAAGTCTCACTGTTCACAGTGTGTGTGTTTTCTAAATTGGTTATAGATCAATATTTGTGTGTATGTGTGTGTTTGTGCACGCGCATGTGCTTGTGTGTGTGCACGTGTGCGTACACCATCACATTGGTGTTGGTCTGCGTTGCACCCTGTGTGTGTGTGTGTGTGTGTGTGTGTGTGTGTGTGTGTGTGTGTGTGTGTGTGTGTGTGTGTGTGTGTGTGTGTGTGTGTGTGTGTGTGTGAATTTTAAGATGTACTGTATTTGTACCACTTGTGCAAAATGTGTGTGTGTGTGTGTGTGTGTGTGTGTGTGTGTGTGTGTGTGTGTGTGTGTGTGTGTGTGTGTGTTGGTCCTGACTCAGCTGTTTGACTGATCCACTGATCAAAGTGTGGAGAGTGGATGAACTGCAGAGAAGTTTGAGCAGCTGATGAATAAACATGAGGCAATGTACACACACATACACAAACACAGTACAGTACAGTAACAACATATATACTCAGTCACATTCCTACTCAACATACTCTATGGTAAAAGATTGAATAAAACGTGTGCGTGCGTACATTTCATTAAGTGGAACTCAGATCCAGCCTATTTGTTTTGTGTAGAGAGGGGCTACAGGGTAATCCTGCATTTATGAAGGACACACACACACACACACACACACATGCACAACATCCTCACACACAGAGTCAGAAACCAGACAGGAGAAACACGCACGTGGACACACAGCATGCACTCTCTCTGCCTCTCTCTCCACCTCATCAGGAGCTGAAGCCTCTGGCAAACACCCACTAATGGACCAGGAGTCACAGACCAACTGAGACACTGAGACAGAGTTTAGACATTAAGGTCCAGTTCCATTTCTCATCGATACCTCTTCAACTACCCCCAACGGGTAGAAATATTCCCCCTATTGATAACGTCATGCATCACGTAATGCAACACATTTTTACAATACCAGATGCACAGTAAAAACAATCTTCTTGAATCGTGATGCATCAGACATGGAAATATGTAAAAAATAAGGGACTGTTCTCAAATTAGCGAACTGAACGTAATAGACAGCACGCAGGCTGTTCATTGAAAACCTTGAATGAATTGCTAGTCTTGGGGACATATTATGAAAATATCACTTTTTGAAGGCTCTTAATATTTAATAAATAAATATTTGTCTTGCCTTCCGGCCTCCAAAATGTGAGAATTAACTAGGTTGAAATCCACGTGGTTTTACGAGCTGTTCCCTCAGTTGTCTTCCAGTGATGTAACTAGGTTTCGCATTTGCATAATAGCTCTTCACCGATATAAAATAGGGATCTGATTATTCTGATGTGTAGAACTAGAAGCCATTAGACCAACACACCTACACTCAGGCTACTTTAAATAAACATTAAAGGCTAAATTATATACGTCATGTAATCACAGTGGCACACTGAGATGAGCACCCCCCCCCAACACACACACACATTGTATGAATCACTGAGCAGTGTAATGATAGGTGACTGCAGGACGGCGTCCCACTTGGTTTGACTAATGAAAGAGCATCCCATCTCTTATCAATGAATTATGCATCACCTATATTACAAAACGCTCTACTGCATGGATTATTAATATAAACACACACTTTGCATGTGTGTAGAGACATACACACACATACATATGCTGACACAAACACAAAAACTGCTGAAATTACCAAAATCCTCTAAAAAAAAAAAAAACATTGTGAGCCCAATAAAGGTTTTACTGATTAAACCCTTCATTAGTGATGTGGTCGCTGGTATAATGTGATCTGCATGGTTGTACTGATGAGCTAAGAGAGGCTCAAAGTGACACTTAAGTGCAATTGAGTGTTTCAACAAACAAGGCATCTGCTTCAGGCAATGGTGATGTTACCTGAGTGCTGAAATCATGGAGGAGGAGCCATGTGCAGGTGGCACTGTGGCATCATAAACAGTGAAGACATAAATAAACTCAACTCATTTTATCACCTGAAACAGCAAAGAGGGTCCCCCGCATTCAGAGGCCTTCTAAATAAAGATGGCATTGCCTCTGTGACGTCACCCACAGGTCCACCATCACCACCGGGGTACTGTCTAACTGTCTAAAAGAGGAGGGGCTTGTGGCGCTGAGACAAACACAGCCGCCCTCCTGTCACTGGCGTGTTCTCTCAAGTCAAACAGATCTGAGCCTAAGGCATCAGTGAAAGACAAGTTTGCTTTTACCTGGAGGTGGAGCAGCTGTGGAGGCGGCAGCAGCTGCAAAGATGTTCATCAGCCAAGAGGTTCATGATGAGCAGGAGCTGCTGACAGAGGAAGAACAGAGAATACCTGAATGATTGGTGTTCAGAAGAAATGAGGCATTCACATCATTCACACTTACATGGATGTGTATACGGCCTACGCACACACACACACACACACACACAGTGTCAGTGATTGTTAGCTGATCTTACTGTTGTAAACAAGCAGTTTGTGAATGTTGACAGGGGACAGATAAGACACAGCAGCTCCACAGGAACAGTTGAGTTCAGTCTTGTATAAAATAGCCTCATTAAAAGCAATACTTACCAGAAAACTTTGGTAGAAGTAAAAGTCACTTTTTAGATTGAGTAAAAGTTAAAGTAGGGCCTACCTGACTGTACTTAAGTATCAAAAGTAATTTCCTTATGTAAAATGTAGGCCATCTTAAGTAGCCTATTAGAAGTATTTAAACAAAGTGAGTGGTTAGAATTTGGATTATGACATTTATTGTGGCTTCCTTGCAGTTAAAAAATAGCCTAATATCTAGGTACAGGAGAAAGAAGCTTCAACTTGTTAAACATTAAAATTAAACTTCTGCCACGTTAGACGAGGCGTTTTTGGATGCCAATATTTCAGTGACTCTTGGTGGGCAGTGGGCACAGGGTGCTATTGTCCCGGGGATGGGTCCGGGTCATTCATGGTCATTCATGTTTTATACCCGAGGGCGGGGGGATACCTGTTGTGTTGTCAACCCATTCAGTCAGACAGATGCCGGTTTCTGATCCTACATTAACACTAGAACCGCGAGCCTTCAGCGTCTCCCAGACCGTCATAAACACAGTAGCCTAAATTCTCCTGTAGCTTACTGGACCGGGGCTGTGGCTCCAGGTTTGAGCAAATAAAAGCCAGTATGAAATAAAAGCCAGGTCTAGACTATTTCTATTTTCTGCAAACTCTTGTGAATGAACACAACCTTTCAAAGCCCACGATCCCCTATTTGAGCAGTTTTTAGGCTGCTTCACTCCTGCCAGCGCTCTCACCTGGATCCGCAGGCTGGTGTTGAAGCCTGGACCCGATGCAGCCGGACTCACGATCTTTAGCTAATAGCTTCTCGACCGGTCCGGACCGCGGTAAAAAGAAACAAAAAAGAAAAAAAAGAGAGGAAAAAAAGAGGAAGCCCATAGTCCGACCCGACCCGAGTTATTAAATGTTTTCGTTAGCAGCAGAGGGAGCCTGCAGTGCAGCGGTGCGGCCATGACAGTAATCTGCCCGGGTAGGCTAGGGAGGCTTCTTCTTCGCGCTCGCGCTTGGCGGTTGATGAGGTATTACGTCACCAACTAAACTTTTATTTTGTAGTAACGAGTAACGAAGGAAATTTTATTTTGAAATTGTAGTGGAGTAAAAGTAAAAGTTGTCAGAAAAATAAATAACTAAGTAAAGTACAGATATACAGTAACAAAGTATTTTTACTTCGTTACAACACTGGTATCACATCTGCATTGAGGATTATGAGAAGACAAATAGGTTCTCAGTTTATTAGCTGTCATTTTCCAGCTGCAGTGAGCTGAGTTTAATAAGGGTCCAACACATGTTGAGTCACTGAGGACGCGCAGCACTGGCCAACAGGCAGGGACAATGTGTGACTACTATGAGGAGAATGTTCTTGTCGTAATATCAAGAACACTAAGCCTCAACATGGTTATAAGGTTTAAACTGTTCAGACAATGTGATGGTCCCTTTGTGCCTGGTGGCAGAGATCTGACCTGATGGCTGTCAGAGGTCAGAGTATGTTCATTTCTCAAATATATTAAAATAAATAAATAAATATTAAAAAGGCTGCTTATTTCTCTGCAGGTACAGATGTTGAGATGTTTGAACCTGGTTATGTGACATAAAGCAACATCTTTATTAATAAACACAAGTTCATATGTAAGTTAATGACATTAATTTTTAAAGGTTGGTTAACCCTTTCATTGCTGAGGGAGTCTCTAGTCCAAAGGCCCTCAGGGCTTTTATCCTGAATTCTTGTCATTCCTGAGTCTTATTTTGGGGGGGAAATGTTTTTATCTGAAAGTCATATCTGAAGGTTTGAGCTGAAGTGAGAGAGGTGAAGACCTGATTGAGGAGTGGATGACTGAACACAGCTGCAGCTTTTTCGCAACAAGAAACATTCTGTCATGATGTTTTTATTAATTATTAGAGCTTATTAAATCTGACGTTTATTTGTCACCAACAGGAAACCGAAGTGACTTATACTGACCTGGTGGATTTCAGACAAGACAAGTTTTATTGTTTTTGTTTGCCACAGGAACCAAAATTACAACACTATATTAGGGCTGTTCGATTTTGCCCAAAAATAAAATCTCGATTTTCTTCTCTGAAAAATCGATTTCCGATTACGATTACGATTTTTTTGTTAAATGACAAACTATTTTGTGTGCTGTTTGTGTCTTTTTAAATGGACCTAATGGACCATGAGAGCTGTAACTGTGTAGTGGAAAAGGGCCGTTGGTCTTTTTGGCAACGAAATCCTCACTGGTCTTAGCAAAATGCCGACATGCTTGTTTACAGTGTGTGGGGAGAGCAGTGGGAGAGCGTGATGGGAGGAAGGAGGCAGCAGTCATTACAATAATTCAGCGCAGCCCAGATTCATGAACGGGGGCTTACCGTAATTACCCTAGTTAGAGTAAAAAATTGATTTTTACGATTTCAAAAAATCGATTTTTACAATTCCAAATAATCGCGATTACGATTTTAAATCGATTAATCGAACAGTCCTACACTATATTGGCGAATAAAGTGCATTTAGTTTTTGTAGATGTCCAATTTGTTGGTGTTTCTGGGTCTCATCATGCTCATCAGTTGCTTGGCATCCGGGTTTTTGGGGTTTTTTTCTTTCTCTTAAGAAAGTGATTTTCCACCTGACTCAGTTTTTCTGACCAGCGTGTTTACACACACTTCCTTCCACTATCACGTGAGCGTGTGAATGTGTGTGTGTGTGTGTGTGTGTGTGTGTGTCTACCTTAACTCCAGTTTCACTAGCTCAACTCAGCAGGTGACATCCACTCATCCTGGTGAGCAGCTCCATCGGATCACCATGACCTGCACGTCATTTACACCTCGTCATACCACAAGAACAAACATGAGGTCAAGAGATGTCAGTGTATCACCAGCCGCAGGTTCACAGCTGCCGCTTCTGTGGTGAGAAGGGCTAAAAGCCTCAACTGGAAAACCAGGCCAAGAACCCCCCTCCCCTCTCTCTCTACCCAACCCACCCCCCAAAAAACATGCTGCATGGCTCTGATTCAACAGTAGCTCAAAAGCAGCATGGGAGGAGAGAGACAGATAAACATGACAAAAGACAGATGGAGATGAGCCAAGTGATGGAAGGAAAGAGGATTGTGTGTGAGAGGGGATGCCTCTCCCCCATCGCTGGGGACTCTAACAGTAGATACAGTACAGTAGATGCAGCTCAGTACAGTAAAATATAGTATAAGTATAATGCTGCCTGTAGTGAACACACATGGAGAACAAAAATGATTATATTTTAAGTTGTTAGTTGAAGAACAGCACTGCTTCTCCACCCACTGACATGATGAACCAGTTTCCACTACAGAAGAGAACACACTGAGATGATGTCATTGTAGAAATAAGTGTAAATACAGTTTTATGGATTAAAATGTGGGACATTAGTTTCTTCAGTGCGATCTCCTTTGGATATTTTGAGATTTTTTTTCATCCATCTGTTTATTCTATTTGAATAAATCTCAAGTCTTATTTTCTTTACAAGTTCCGTGCCTGCAGTAAATGTTTAAATCATGTTTCCAGTACAAATTAGTTTGTTTGCTGTCAGAAAATGAAAATTGATTTATATTGGAAACAGGCTGAAATACACAGGCAGTTTTTCCACTTGTGAAAGCAAGAGCTACAGAAACAGCAGGGAACACAAAAAAGACTTCAACTACCATCCACATAACCACCTTCACCTTCCTCTCTGTCAACCACAGTGTGTGTGGCCTTCATTGCTAGTCATGACCACCAGAGCCACAACCACTCCAGCACTCTCAAGACCAGAGTCCAAAGCACCACAGTGATCCCATTTGGGGTGATTTACAGCAGAGTGGCGCAGCGGACGCATGCTGGGCCCATAACCCAGAGGTCGATGGATCAAAACCATCCTCTGCTAACAGTGTTTTATACCATGGCATGGTGGCATCAAGACAGTCTAAATGGTTTCACAAATCAGATTAGCCAAACCATTTCAAACTGTCATCAATGCCACTTTAGGTTGACCTCAACCACAACCGTTTAGAAAGCCACCAATGAAAGACACCCCAACAACCTAAGTGGCCTTCTTTCAATAAAGAAGGAACAGCAACCCTAGTCAGAGCTGCTAACATCTCAAAGCCTGACCCCAGCAACCCTTCACAGAAAACTCAGCTCAGCCTCTTGTATCCTTAGTCTCCTTCTTTTGGTCACTACGCAAAGCTCATGGGTTTTACGTAGCATTCATGACCACCAGAGCTGCAACCACTTTAGCACTTTCAGGAAGGATGTGCAAAGCCCCAGTGGCCTAATTGATAAGGCACTGGCCTCCTCAGCCAGGGATTGTGGGTTCGGGTCCCATCTGGGGTGATTTACAGCAGAGTGGTGCAGCGGAAGCGTGCTGGGCCCATAACCCAGAGGTCGATGGATCAAAACCATCCTCTGCTAACAGTGTTTTACACCATGTTGGCCTCAAGACAGCCGAAATGCTTGATAACAAAATGGTTTTACAAATCAGATTAGCCAAACCATTTCAAACTGTCGCCAATGCCACTTTTGGTTGACCTCAACACCCCCAACCAGTTGGAAAGCCACCAATGGAAGACACCCCAACAAACTCAATGGCCTTCTTTCGATGAAAGGGAACAGCAACTCTAGTCAGAGCTGCTAACATCTCAAAGCCTGACCCCAGCAACCCTTCACAGAAAACTCAGCTCAGCCTCTTGTATCCTTACGCTCCATCTTTTGGTCACTACTTAAATGGGTTTTGTAGAATTCATGACCACCAGAGCCACAACCTCTTCAGCACTTTCAGGTAAGGCACTGGCTTCCTAAACCAGGGATTGTGGGTTTGAGTCCCATTTTGGTGAATTTCAGCAAAGTGGCCCAACGAGGCAGTATTGTGGAAAACATCTCAAATGCTCAATAACAACCAGACCAGAATAGTAAACCCATTTCAAATGGTAGGCAAAGCTACTTTTTCGACTGATCAAGGTCCCTATACCAGTTGGATGCATTTGGAGGGCCACCAATGTGAGACATCCCAACAATGTTAGCACTCTCCAAGACTCCTTCGGTTCAACTTAAGAGTTATCCCACCAAGTTCTTGAGTTCCACTATGTTCTCATGAGTTCAGCTGTTTCTGCTTTGTTCTACTGAGCTATATCTATACTGTGTCCACTGAGTTCTACTGTCTCTACTGGTTACAAGCGTGGGGGGGTCTCAACTCCAATAGGCTCTTTGTCCCTGTGTGTCAGAAACACTTCCTGTCTCTGTGTCTCCTCCCACACACTCGGTCTGAGAATCCCCTCTGTCTCAACAAAGCTCCGCCTCTGTTCTTCTGTGCTCCGCCCACACAGAGAATACCACAGAGACGCCGTCAACATCTCCCTCACTGTGAAACCCTCTCTCATCCATTGCCTGGAACACCCTCCTCTTTTCTTTATCTCTCATTGCAACAACCATCTTCCCTCCATCACTTCTGTTTGGTGGCCTCACACAACACCCACATGGCCGTGACCTCATCAGGCGGTGGCCAAGTGTTGTTGTCTGATAGGAGACGTCAGCAGCCTGCTTTTTACACCTGTGAGCTTCATATGTCTCCAACAGCTGAGAAAACGCCCATATGTATTGCATTGAAAGACTGTGGTGACTTTTCAAGGCCATAATGAATTCGCAAAATACTGCAAACAAAGTCCAGCAGAGACTGTTTCCCACAGGAACACTTAAACCCCCCACCACCCTACCCATCTCTGATAAGAACTGATGCCCTTGTTGAGATGTGTCATCCCTCTTTAAGGGAAATTAATCTGAACCGATTGCTGATTTTTTTCTGTGATATTTTTTATTTTATTAAATTCAGTCCAACTTCCATGTTTGTTGTAAAATTTTCAACTTCAAAAAATGTTAAACTCCTCATGTGAACATGCTGCCACCCCAAGGCCGTGGACAATACTGCAGATTGGTGTCCACTGTAAAACAAAAGTGAGAGTCTTCATGGAGCAGTGTGATTATAGGTTGACTCAGTCATATGTGATGCAGTCGATGTTCAGGTAGCGGACAGACACTGCCACCTCCTGGACGGATAACATTATTACTTGAATTGGATCTGATGAGCTATGTTTGTCAGACTGTAATGGCTGAAACATTAAGGAGCAAACATATAAGTTGAGGGGTAAAGTTTATCACCGTGGAAATATATCAAATATCAGGTTTATTAAATAAATGATGTGTGACAAACTACACATACCTAAGATTTTCTTTATTATATCATCTGATTTGGAAATGCATCAGAAAACGACAGTGGGGAACATGGTAACATAGCATAACTTTATAGGATTGTAAGACTGTAACATTTAAAACATTATAATACTGTAACAGTGTCCTTTTATCTTGGTAAAAAAAATCTGTTGTCTTGAAGATTTGTCAACTGCTGTGAAAGTCAAGTGTGTTATTGTTGTGTGCATGTGTACGTGTTCAGAGATGTTGCTGCAGCCAAAGCACTGTGTTGAGGAAGCAGTCGACCTGTGTGTCCACCCTGGACAGTGCGTGTCCCTCTTCTGAGAACCACAGGAGTCTGGAGTGACACATAGAGCAACAAGATCAATAATAACACAAAGTGATCAATGTAACAGGTACAGTCCTGTGTGGACATGCTGTACCTGACAGGTGATGCTCTGCTCTTTAGGACTTTGTAGAGCTCCAGACCCTGATGAGGAGACACTCTCCTGTCTCTGCCCCCCAGCATCAGCAGCACAGGAGCCTTGATCTACACACAAATGCACACATTTGATCAGACTGAGTCCAACTATTGTACAACCACACACACATTACATGTGTGTATCTGGGCCTGTGTGAAGTAAACCTGCTGTTGTTAATGTATCAAACACATTTTCTTGACATGCCTTAAGGCCATGACTGATTTGAACAGACAGACAGTAACAATATGAGGTGCCACCTTGTATAAGAGGCCTCTCACACTACACACACACACACACACACACACACACACACACACACACACACACACACACACACACACACACACACACACACACACACACACACACACACACACACACACACACACACACACACACACACACACACACACACACACACACACGTATGAGTATAATAGTGTGTGTAAGAGACTATAGTAGTGTGTATGTGTGTGAGTATAGTGTTGTGTGTGATACCATGGCGATGTCAAAGCTGCTGCAGCTTCAGGTTGTGTAATGTGAAGATGATGACAAAGAGAGAGAGAGTGTGTGTGTGTGTGTGTGTGTGTGTGTGTGTGTGTGTGTGTGTGTGTGTGTGTGTGTGTGTCTCAGGTACTGTATGTGAGGTGTGCATGTCTGACCTGAGCGGCATGTTTGATGGGTGACTTTTCCAACATGGTGGCCAGAGCTTCACTGGAAGGAACCTGGTCAAAGGAGTACGGAAGCCCCACACTGGTGTAACGCCTAAAGGGAGGGAGGGGAGGGGTTGCATAGTAACAATGTGTAACTACACTTACTACGTGTTGTAACACATAATTGATATACAGTTATTACAGTGTGTGTTTGTCTCACCAGTCCACTATGTCACTGGTTCCCAGTAAGGTGGCGGCGTTGATGACGGGGTTCCTGGCCGCACATGCTCTGTAGAAATCTGGGTACTGACCGACCAGGTGACAGGACAGGAAGCCCCCATGAGATCCACCAATCACAGCCAAGCGGTTGGAGTCGAGGGTCGGGTCGTTCTGCAGCACAGTGAGAACGGCCCTCTGGGAAACCACAGAGAGGTGGGCGTGAGACTGAGCAACACATACGATCACCTGATCAGCCAAGCAGACGAGAAGCTCCTACCTGAACGTCCTTTACATCCTGGTTCCCAATCTGACCAATCAGAGACAAGATACTGTCCTGGCCAAATCCTGTGGATCCTCGGTAGTTCACTGGGGGTGGGGGTGATAATTAAGTTAGACTGTGTACATGAATTCTGATGTTAAACATGTTCATTTGAGTCCAAACTGAACAGACACAAGCTAACAGTTTCCCCTTGGTTTCAGTTGTTATGCTAAGCAAAGCTAAGCTAATGTCGTCAAGGCTGAACTTTCTCACCTAACAACACAGCAAAGCCTAGTTTAGCGAGTCCTGCTGTGGTGCAGGTCCACTCAGCAGGAAACTGGGAGTGAGGCCCACCTACACACACACACACACAATACAAAAAATATGTCTCCATGATGTCAGAGTAAACAACCACAGAGAGCAATGTAAACAGTGAGAGCAGTGAACAGACCGTGGATGGAGACGACCAGAGGGATCCTGAGCTCTTGGGGCTGAGACGGTTTGACCAGAACGCAGCTGAAGTCTAAACCGGCTGAAGAGAGAGGGGAGGGGTGTTAACCAGAGCTTGAAATCAGTCAGAATGAGTCTTATTTTGAAGGGCTGATTGACAGCTCACAGTAGTGGGCGTTTTCCTCTTCAGGTGGAGGGGTTACGTCCATAATTGTCCACTGGAAGTCAAAGGACATGATAGGATTCTGCAGGGTCCTCCACCTGACAGGCTCACCTGCTGCTGATGGAACAAACCCCACCCTCTACACACACACACACACACACACACACACACACACACACAGATACACACTTCATTATTCATGTGATTAATCTTCTTAAACAACGTGGTAGACAGCTTGTGTGTGTTTGTGGTCGGACCAGAGTTGCAGGGGTGTTGGGGCTGGAGCAGCTGACGACCATCAAGTCTCTCTGGACCGTCAGAAGCTTCCAGCTGCCGTAGACTCTGGATGGATCAGAGGAACCTGCAGCACAGAGAAAAGGAGAAGGAGAGGGGGAGTCATGTTGAAAAAGACAGGACAAACCTGAGACGAATGATGAAGCAGGAACAAGGTTTCTATAGTGACACATTCAGCAGATGAATCAAACCCTGCCTCTCCAAATCGCAGACCACTTTAGACTTTTATTTTGACATTTCCCAACAGGGTGTTGTTGGCGACACTAAGTCTGCTGTGATCGTACCTTCAGGTTCACTCTCGTGATCCTGGTGATGAGGATGAAGAGGGGGGGGAGAAGGAGAGAGGGGAGGGGGTGGGGGAGGGGGAGGGAGGTCAGGGTGAGACAGGTGAGGAACTGGTGTAAAAGGAGAGGGGGGAGGTGGAAGAGGAGGGGAGGGAGGACCAACAGCAGCAGCAGGAGGAGGAGGAGGAGGAGGAAGGGCAGGAGATGGAGGGGCCTGAGGAAGCCAACAAGAGAAAGGTGGAGGGGGAAGAAGAGGAGAGGAGGGATGGTGAGAAAGGGGGGATGGAGGGGGAGGAGGAAAATGAAGAGAAGAAGAAGTGGACAGAGGAGGAGGAGGAGGAGGAGGAGGAGGAGGAGGAGGAGGAGGAGGGGGAGAGGGAGGAGGAGGAGGAGAGGAAGGACTCTTACTATGAGAGAGGGAGGTGACTTTCTTTGATCTTCTGTCCACCATGAAAATGTCCTGAGGAGAGAGTGAAGGAGACATGAAGGAGGAGGAGTCTATATGTTCACGTGTGTGTGTGTGTGTGTGTGTGTGTGTGTGTGTGTGTGTGTGTGTGTGTGTGTGTGTGTGTGTGTGTGTGTGTGTGTGTGTGTGTGTGTGTGTGTGGTCAATATCTGAGTGTGTGTTCTGATCACATGACACATCACCTGCTGACATGTGACACCTCTAGTCTTCAGGCTAAGCTGACATGACATGAGGGTTGCCCTGTCCCATTAAGTGTGGCCCATTTCTCCAACGACCAAAAGTGCAGCACACTTGATTTGCACTTTACCCATACTTAAAGGGATACACCAACATTTTTTTTCGTGTCTTGCCTCACTCCCGAGTCCATGACAAGCAGATAGACACCATCCTTTCGACTGTGCGTGCAGTAACAAGTGAGATAGAGCCCGTATCACCTGTAATTAGCTTAGCTCAAACACTGGAAGTGTATAGGAAGGGTTAGCCTGCCTCCTACCCAAGCCAAAATCAGCAGTCAGAAGCTGATTTTATTTTAGCTCTAAACTCTGTAAATATATCACTTTATCGACATTTCAAACATTTTTAGGCAAGAAAGTAGCGGTTTAGATCAGCAGTGTGTCGTTAATTTGTCTAAATACCAGATGTTTACATTTTTGTTCAGACGAATTCAGCGCTATTCAAGCTAGCCGTTGTGACCAACGCACTTCCGGTTACTTTCACAAAATAAAACACCCGTTGCCTTTTACATACAGAAGTGCTTTTACTTTGAAATAGGAGGCTAACCTACCCTCGATGTAGCTAGCTTGAACCAAAATAAACGGTCTTTGCTTGAACCCTCCGTTTTGACCGATCTCGTCCCGTTACCGGCATTTGACCGTTCAAGATGCCTTACCGGAGAGTTTTGTCAGATCTGAGACGAAGATCGGCCCGCCGGTTTCCATTTAGAGTTGCTGAAGAGTTTCTCTGATGACTTTAGGTGGAGGCAGGCTAACACTACCCATACACTTCCAGCGTTTAAGCTAAGCTAATTACGGGCGATACGGGCTCTCCCTTGTTACTGCACGCACAGTCAAAAGGATGGTGTCTATCTGCTTGTCATGGATTCGGGAGTGAGGCAAGTGAAGACACGTAAAAAAAAAAATGTTGGTGTATCCCTTTAAGGTAAGACCGCACCTGAGCGGTATTTGGCCAAGTATAAATCCCACAATGCATCCAACTGTAGAAATCTGCTGTCATTGGGAGCCACAAGCAACATTTGCGCATGCAGAGCTTTGTTGACAAGATGCTGAGCTTCAAACACGCTATATAATTTATAAAATCCTCACTTAACATTCTAACATTCACTAGATTTTGCAAACTATGAACATCATATTTTCTCGTTGGGGTCAGAGTTGCGCTCTAGTGTGCGCAATGGCACTTGTCAAGTAAGTTTAAATATCCCCTTCAGGCATGCTTGCACACTATCAACAAATGTACGTTCCACGTGGCAAGAAGTCACCAAAGTTTGTGCGTAACCAAGCGCATTCAGCCAAGTGTGGAGAAGTGGGACAGGCCCTGTGTCTGTGTGTGGATGTGGGTGTTACCTTCCAGTTCCTGCAGGCGCTGCTGAACACCACCCTCTGACTGTCAGCTGACCAGCACCTGGACGGGAGAGCTTCATACACACCTGCAAATTCACCTGAAACACACACACACAACACAAGTTTTTCATCTTTTCCCCCCTCATTATTCCATGTGCAATTCTTATTTTTTATATCAAATTATTAAAATCAACAATAAAGTCGGCACACCAGACACCGCTCCTCAAGATGCATTTTAATAATAGATCGTCTGTGTGATGTTTCGGGCAACTGAAAACTAAAATGCACCCTTTGCATGTGCTGCCTTTACATTTGGTTTCATCAAATTATTGAAATCCATTCTGAAGACCCATCAGAACAAAAGTATGAACCTCATGGTGGCGCTGCAGTGAGGTAAACGTCCTCTGGAAGCTTACACTCATACAACACCTGCGACCACCCACCTGTCTGTGGTCGCTCCACAACATCCACCAATGTGGACGTTCTCCCACTCCTGAGGTCCAACTGTTGAGGATCAACATGTTAAACTGGGGATAAACTGGTGACACATACGCACACACATACGCACACACACAGAGAGAGCGTACCTCTTGCAGACTGAGGCACTGACTGTGAGGACCGAACACTTGTCCCTGCAGATAGACCAGTGTGGTCCGGTCTGGACTCAGTCTGGGACAGGAGATGGACAGGTCGTCCCCTGACAGACGCTCTGTGAATGGGGGGAGAGAGGGAGAGGGGGAGGACAACGATCAGATCAGCAGAGCAGAGAGTTTGTTGTACACTATCACAGTGTCAGAAGAGACATACTGACCACAGACTCCGTCCAGGTCCAGTCTAAACAACGCAGACCTGACAGAGAGACAACAGAGTCAGACTCACTACATGGATCCATAATTATTATTTCACTGCTTTTATCAACTGTATATGATGGAAACAGAAAAGTTCATTTTATTAGTTATTTTCTGATCTCAGACCTGCGGTTGGAGCAGAACTTCAGTCCCAGTCTAAACGGTTCATTGTACCAACCAACAAAGATCACAGACTGACCACCAGGAGCCCACAGCGCCTGAGGAACACACACACACACACACACAATTTTGACAGGAAAAACAGCATACAATCAATTTATTCTCGTTCAACACTGGACCTCCAACAACAATATGATCCTAGATCAGATGGTGGACTTGTCTCCTCCCACTCACCTGTCCCGGGGAGACGTCTGGCGGCACGCCCTGCAGCACGCTGACGACACCGTTCTGCAGATTCACCACACAAATCACTGGGCTGCTCTTATGGGTCAGAGCCTCACCCCAGTCTTCACAGTACACACTCCTGTCCTGGTGCATAACAACAAACACATGAAAAACAATACATTTAGATTCAAGCTCCTGTGATTTTCTGTTTTCTTTGGTTTTTGGTCTTGGTCTTTGGATTTATTCTACAAGATCAATCTTGTGATTCTGCCCGATTGTGTGTATGTTACCTTCCCACATGAAATTTCCCCGTCATGTGCATCAGATGTATTCTTGTTCTTCTCTGCGACGTACAGCAGCCTGGTCTCACAGTCTGACCATGACAGGCAGCCAAACTGAGCTGCACACACACAAACACACACACACACACATATGTAATTATCTAAGAACATTAACACAGCAACAGTATGAGGACACAGACAAACACTCATCATCATAATTTTCTTGGGTTTTGTCTCACAATCATCATACACTCGTCCATGTTCGTTAACAGCGGTCAGGTTGAGGCACTTCCTGAGGCCTTGACAGCTCCAGATCTACACAACAACCACAAACAAACACAACAACAACAACAGCAACAGTCAGTCAACAGTTTGTTCAACAGTTGCACACACCACCAGTCACGACAATCAGGGTCTCTCACCTCCAGAAACTGGTATCCTGCTGTATCCCTGATGACGGCCCTCAGAGCCCGGACCGGAGAGAACTGACTCAGTAGCCTGGAAAGCAGACACAGTGTCAGACACTCTGGGTTGCTGTTATCTCACATGTTGTGTATTCTGATTGTGAGTATATTTCGTTGGGCTGTCAGTCAGAGCTTGTTTTTTAATTTGTTGTATTTTTATTGCCCTGTCAGCCTCATCTCTGACCACACCCCCTGACAGGTGTGTGTGTGTGTGTAGGTGTGGTCTGTTGTCAGGGGCGACCATGCACTGACACAAGGTGCAGGTCAGACTCGGTACGTCTGTTCAGGTGGCTTCTCTCATATTCTCTGATGTGTGTAGTAGTGATATAAATGTGGTTTTCTGTACTGACTCACTCTCCAGACACGGGGGCAGAGGAGCGCGGGGGGAGCACGGCCCTGATGCTGCTCAGGTCGCTGCTGTCTGGGATCAGAGTCCAGAGCTGAGTGAAGCGGATCCTGCAGCCTCGGACAAGGTTGATCTGACTCCACTCTACACACACACACACACACACACACACACACACACACACACACACACACACACACACAGTTACAGCACTGATGACACTTACTGCTGAGTAAACCATAGGCAAGTGAACGGGGTGTGTGTGTGTGTGTGTGTGTGTGTGTGTGTGTGAGAGAGAGAGAGAGAGAGTTTGTGTGTGTGTGTGTGTGTGTGTGTGTGTGTGTGTGTGTGTGTGTGTGTGTGTCACCTGTAGTCACCGTGAGGCTCTGCAGCTCCGCTTGCTGCTCCTCTCGCACACATGCAGAAACAGGAGCAGCGAGGCCGCTGAGCTCTGAGTACAGCCCGGTGATGTGTGTGTGCTCCATCAGTGTCCGCTGCCACACACACACACACACACACACACACACACACACACACACACACACACACACACACACACACACACACACACACACACACACACACACACACACACACACACACACAGAGTAAACCACCAGGTAACTACTAGTTAAGTACACTGAGTCGATGTAAACTCATACATCGTGCACCAAGGCTAACTGTTTAGCTAACAGCTACCAGCGGCTGCCGTCTTCCGCTGCTCCGTGTGCAACTTTACCGCCTCTTGGACTCGGCGGCTTCACTTCTCTTCACTCTGACAGCGCCTCCATGTTGAATCTTCACGAATGGACGATACCACCGTGTTCAGTTTGAGGGGGGGAGGCGGTGGGAGGTGTAGGTAGAGTCAATACCAAATAGGGGAGTCGGGGGGAGGTAAATAAATAAATAAATAAATAAATAAAACATTTTCAAAAATCATGGATGTATTATATTAACTAACTTAACAAACGTAACTTAATTAACTAACTTAATTATGGTCTTATAATACATCCATGATAAAAAATCATAGCTATGCACAAATTGTTCATACGGGTTCATATATCATATAATGCACGGAAGCCACAGGTCACAAAAAAGGGCGCGCCAAGAGAAACGTTGGTGGTTTCCTTTACAGTCTATGGTGGTTTCCTTACAGCCCCTGAATTGGGACACAGCTTATGGTGGTTTCAGATGAACTTTTTTCAGAGGTCTTCAACAGCGGGTCCGCGACCCCTAGTGGGTCCGCAGAGGTACTGCAGGGGGGGTCATGACATTTTTGGTTGATTAAACAATTTTGTATATTTTTTTGTTTCCACATTTATGCTTAAAATCAAAACACCAATTAGAATAGCTTGTATGCATGATTATCATGCAATTGAAAGACAAAGTTGATTTTGGCATTGGTATGTTTGTTACTGCCATGAATATGAACCTGTGTATTATTTGAATAGCTGAGTTTTGAATCCAGTACATGGTACTCGGCCCAGTTTAGTATAATACATAATTTTATAAATATTTAAAATAGGGGGTCCCTGCTTCATCCCTCCATTAGTTTGGGGGTCCTTGGCCTAAAACGTTGAAGACCCCTGCTTTAACTAATCTTCAACCAGCTCCAGTCTAATAAAATATATCATCACAGTGAGTGTGTTCAAATGTTGTTGTTGTACCATGTTTCCAGGGTCTTCACATAGTTTCATCAAACACAGGATTGGAAAACTGTTAAGCCATGACTCATAAACATCTCACAAATTAATATGAATAGAAACTTATATACTCTGTTGCTTTTCACCACAGCAGTGACAGTCTGCAGGTCAGAGTCCATCCAAAACGTCTACCTGTTTTTATTTGTATTTGTTTATACTGATACATCTTATTTTCTATTTCTGTAAATAGCCTGCTTGTGTTGCTGTCATATTTGAACTGGTACCTCCGTAGTGTCAGTGTGCATCAACACATTTTGTATCCCTTACATCTGGGGCTTCCTGGAAACACGCATGTTTATGAAAGACAAAGAGATAGGAAGTGCTGAAACGGTCTTTATTTGATTGGATCCATGACCCCTGATCCATAGCTGCTGCTCAGCTTCATGTGGTATTAATATTTTTATTTTCAGACACAACTGAAGCAGCAGCTCTGTCAGGGTCTGTACGGATCTGCTGCTGATCAGTAATCAGCTCCTCTGTACAGTGATCAGTACATACACATTGATCAATAGTGTTACCCCCCCAAACCTGCATTAAAAATACACATTAAAAAGATCCTTTTCCCATCACTGTCTGTAAACAGCGTCATAAAAACCACACAGGCCTGATCCTTTAATAAATTAGAAAGTAAAATATCATTGGTTCAAACGTGTTCTCCCACAAAATATGAAAACAGACTCTTTGATTTCATTCTTTTAATTAGGCATCTTCTTGTTTAAGTGTTTTACTTAATGGTGTTAAATAAAACTCAAATAAAACACACTCTCACACAATCACCACACACCCTCCCCTCAGGTTGCATTGTTTTCAAGTCAGTTTATGTTTGGCAGCTGAAGAGGAGACAGAGGACGAGTGAGGAGCAGTGAGGAATAAATTAGCCCAGACAAGAGGTTTACTCCGTCTCTCGCTCTCTGTTTGATTTCTCCTCACAGATTCAACTACAAGATTAAAACTGGTTTGACTGAGCGTCGAACCACAGCAGCTGGAGTTGGTGTCAAAAACTACAACTCCGATCAGCACCAAAGAGGAAATGTAGAAAACTTCATAGACGTAATACTTAACTCTATTACTGTAAAAACGCTGTGTGTGTGTGTGTGTGAGTGTGTGTGAGTCAAGTGTTGAAGGCATTATTTACTATCAGTTCCTCTCTCACTCGTCCATCCCTTCATCCCTCTATCCTCATCCTCCTCTCACATGACATCCGCTCGCTTGTCTCTCACTTTGTTCCTCTGTTTTGTTCGGGCCTTGAAGGCAGCAGAGTTGAAAAGATGCTGAAGGAGACACAAAGACAGAAGGTGAAACACTTGTGAACCTCTTGAGGTAAAAAATCATATTGTTAGGTGATTAGTTCCTTCTGTCCAATCAGACGGCAGCTCAGACAGAGCGAGTCGTTACCTTCTCAAACCGTGAGATCTTGTTTCCTTTAACAGTGGCATCCAGGATGATAGGGGCGCCGAGGCCGAAGATGTCTCTGAGCAGAGGGTTATACTGAACACACACACACACACACAGTTTAGATGTAAATAAATCATTGCAGCTGTGGAGATCAACTGTGACACATAAATTCATTAATTCGTGTTTACTGTCTAACGACTCGTTGTCGTCACATTCTGCAGCAGTGTTAAACATCTGAGTCACATCAACTGTTCATGTTAATTGCTTATTATATAATACATCTAATTGAATCGGTGTGTTGGTGCAACAGCTGTTATCACTGTTTGTTGGCTCCAGGTCTGAGTTTATGTGCCACTGCCAGATGTCTCAGATATGTCAGCAGACACATGTGGCCTCGTTTAAACTACAGCTACTGTCAGTCAGTACGGTACATGACACTGGAAAGAGGCATTAATCCGTCTATTAACGGGACAAAAAGCAGGCCCAATGCCCAGCCCAACCCGAGCCATTTGTATATATTTTCCGCTGAACCCTGAACTGGACCAGTTCTTGGTTGTTCACTAGGTGGCGGAATAAGTCGACCGGAAAGGGGCTTGTACTGTATTAACCTGCATCCACTAATCAGAAGGTCGGTGGTTTGATTCCTGACTCCTCTGGTCCACATGTCAAAGACACTGAACTTCTAATGGTCCCTGATGCAGCTTGGGTGCCACACACACACACACACACACACACCTGTAGGTGGTGTCTGACTCCAGACTCCTGGATTTCTTTGAAGGCATCGTAGATTCTCCTCCGGCTCCAGCTGTCGATGTAAACACTCTCGACTCCAAACCTGATCTTTTCCACGGTGAAGTCCTCGTTCTGCAGAGGAACACAGCGTCACGGATGTGTACATGGACCTTTTTACTGACTGACTGACAGCAGGAAGTGACACTCACCTCAATGTAGTGCAGCACCTCTCTGAAGATGGAGCGCTGCTTCCTGCGGTCGTTCTTGGCTCGGTGTTTGTTTCCGTCTGTGGCCAAACTCTTCAGACTCTCGCACAGACCTTCACTGTCGTCCACCTCAAACTCCTGCAAAACACAGCCTTCGGTCAAACACACACACATTGGATGGATACTATTTTTTTGTGTGGATCTGCACTTCGTGTGTTTGCACGCTCACCTCATCTATGTCCCTCCCCAGCTCCACCAACAGGGCGATGGTCTCTCCCACTGTGATCCTGTAGTTGACGTCATTGCTCTCCAGACACGCCTGCAGCTTGGGGAGGTGTCTGGAAGTGGAACAACAAAAGATCTGTCAGTGAATCTGTCAGGTCTACCCCTTTACAAACGGTGTGATGTCATCAGAGCAGTGGGGTCCTGACCCAAAAGTCAGGTTGGGGTGTTTGGACTGAGGAGTCACAGAGACACCAACAGATGTTATAGATGTTGGACAGCTGTTGTCTCTGTTACTCTGCTCTGATCAACATCGACCCTGCAGTAATCACACCGAGTGACTCACAGGTGGAGCAGCACTGTCAGTCTGGAGGGGGGGCACAGGGTGACCAGCAGGGACCACGCCTGCAGAGCGGCACTGTGGAGGCCAGGACTCCCAGGTTTAGGTGTGGGCAGCACCCCTTCTCTGTTGGGGTATGAAGACATGAATATGCTCTCCAGGAGGGCCAGAGACTTGACCAGGTCCTGAGGGGGGATATGAGGGAGGGGCAGACAGAGAAATAGAGACATTACTGAAACAGAGGAAACGATTGTGATCGACAGCACAGTGATCAGATCACATACAGATGAGTCACGTGTTTCACACTGAGACCATTTACACTCATTACATTTACACGTATGACATTATGGTTAGCATTCAGCACTGCTGTAATGTTTCAGTCAGTCTTGATCAGTTAAGTGCCTGACTTTTTATTTACTCAAATTGTTTTTAGAAACACTGTGCACGACTATAGCACTAGAATAATCTGCCTTACTATCTCTGAAAGTAAACAGGTACTTTAAAAGAAACTTAAATCTTATTTTAGATTATAAATGTTGACTTGGCATTATAGGAGTGGTTCTGTTTTGTTTTCTTTGAGGAAATTAATTTCTAGATTTATTGAAATTATTAAATGTTTGTTTTAACTTTTTTAACATCAGGTATATTATAATTAATTGTATGTATCAATGTATGACATATTAAAGATGATGTGATTTCCTGTGTGTATTTTGTGTTGTTCCTTGTGGACCCTAGGAAGACTAGCGGGTTACTACAGTACCAGCTAATAGGGATCCTTAATAAACAATTAAACAATTATGGTAGTCTGATGCCAGTTGGGAACTATTTGTCCTAACCCTAACCCTGTGTAACAGAAGGAGAAGCCGCTAACAAGCTACAGCCTGTGGGAAATGTACAGAGCTGCAGACTGGTCTCTGTTTTACCGTTACAAATACGATGAGTTAGCTGCTAGCTAACCTGTTTGTGGATGGTTTGGTCTGTGATGTAACTGGTTGACTTTCCGATACGAACAAGCTGAAAGGTTCGGAGTCGGACAGACTTTAGTCAATTAATCGATCCCCCTGGCAACAGTGAGCAGGTTAACTTGCTCTTCGCTGTGCAGCAGGTGTTTCCCTGTATGAGTCTGGTGAGCAGCAGCAGTGTTGATGTTCTCACCTCTCCCTCCTCAGCAGCAGAGACGTAGCAGCACATCCCCAGGGCTCTGGCACACTGGGGACACAGCAGGTGCACATGTGGAGAGAGAAAGAGAGAGAGAGAGAGAGAGAGCCTGAGGTGAGCCTGTTGATCTTTTCAGTGTAAAACCTCAAAAAATAAATAAATCATTAACAAATGGTCAATAATGATCTGGTTTCTTCTATGAGCTATTATCTGGACCAAAAACACTTAGCTGTGACTGAATCAGATGTTTATAAGACATAAGACCCACATGTGGGAAATTCTTTTGTAACAGTAGAGTACAGGATGTGTAAAGAAATAAGGAATAAAATATAAAGGATTTACTATGTACAAGAATATAAATATATTAAAAAACAAAGATATGTACTTTTATGTACAAAAAATATTTAAGTAGAAAACTATATACATGTCAAAGATATTGCACAGTGTGGGTGGTGATGAAGAACAAGTAAAAGTGTGGTATGTTATCATCATTATTAGTCGTTGTTCTCCTGGTTAAAGCAGATATCATCGGCACGGCCGTTTCGGCTAATGCTGTGTTCAAGGCAGGCTTTTGAAACCGTAAGTTACAGCTTCAAGTCACAACTACGACTTGGTAGCGTTCCAGGTAACCCGTAGCTCGTGTTTTTACCGTCCTGTTGTCTGTGAAAGTTCCCTATAACGGCCACTCGTAACTTCCGACCCGTGAACTCGTACCAGATCGAACTGGTATGACTTCACAGGAAGGAAAAACACAAAGTACGAGTTTCCTTGAACGCACCATGAGTTAGCAGCCCCCGCCCTTGTCAGGCATCAATTGGTCCTCGTGCTACGTCACCACATTCACGCGCATCCCTTGGCTGCACACACAGCCCTTCATGCCGTTCTCTCCCCTCATTGGATAACACTTGTATCCCACAAGGAAAATTTTCTCCTCGGGTTACAGCAGAGCAGAGTGACGGAGAGACTCGTGTTTAGGCTGAAATACTTCATGTAAGTGATTGCTGACGGAAAATAGGACTATTTAGGACTTATATTAACAAAAACATTCCACTGATATCTGTTTTAAGATGCAGGTCAAATGACTGATGCGAACACATCTTCTTCTTTGCCCTATAAGTTGAGGTAACCTCTGTCACTCACACTCTGGCGTGCTGTGATGCTGGCACTGGTGTCCATCAGGATGGTGGTGAGGATGGGGCGGAGCAACTTGAAGCCTTCCTCCGCCTCGTCTCCACCCTCCAGCTGGATACAGAGCAGAGCAAAGACAGTGGCAGCCGCTGCCTGCTCCTCCCCGCCTCCTGGAGCCAAACAACACAAAGTTACTCGTGTTCTCACTCACTGAGTCCACCTTCACAGCACAGAGGACACTCCCAGCTCTGGTGATGCAAAACAACTGATCCATCTCACCTTTCTTCAGGCTCCTCTCCAGACAGTCGCTGACGGTGAGGCGTCGCTCCGTCAGGAAGTCGTACAGAACTCTGCAGGAGAAAGCCTGCCGCAGCGACTCCAGGGCGTTCAGGCGAGTCTTAGCACTAAGAGGGGAGACGCAGAGAGATAAGAGTGTGCTTTGAACCGTCATTTAGTTTGACCTTCATCAGTGTTGGCCAGCGTCTCTCTGTCTCACCTCTTGTCCATCAGGTTGTCTATACACTGTTTAAGTTTGTCCTCCGTCTCCTCCTGAGCCGTTTGCTCATCCACCTGCTCCCCACCTGATGTCAACACACACAGACAGAGTAGTGAGTTCACCTTCTGTGTGTGTGTGTGTGTGAGAGAGCTGAACCATGGCAGTTAATGACATATCTATACATATAAATTAATCAGAGCTCTGCTGTGAAGTCCAACCTGTTCCCTCCTCCAGCACGGACGCCGTTTCACTGTTGCTGCTGTAGTGGCTCTGAATATCAGACGCCAGCTCATCGTCACTGGCTCCAGATTCCACCTTCACCCCGTTCTTCACACCTGGAGGAGCGGGGGGAGGAGGGAGGGGGGTTAGTGTTTGATATTTAGAAAAACCAGCATACACTTCTCTCTGCTGTGGAGTCTCAGTGTCTCCTCAGCGCAGATGGTGACAGGACGGTTAGCTGACGGGAAACATGGTGGGTATTGATGAGTTCGTTAACAGCAGCGGAAGTTTCCTAAGCAGAAGCTGCAGTGATGTCATTTCCTGTCTATATCATCCCCGCTGTCCGTCTCATCGGGCTGTACAAGGAGGATTTGCAATAACAGAAATACCCCCACAGTCAGCAGAGTGAACAGTGCCTCCTCCACGATTCATATGAAACACAGAGAGGACAAGAAGTTGTGAAATCAACCAGCTGATCTCAAGTGTGAACATTCATTTTCACCGCCACACACTCCAATGATTTTCTCCTCAAAAACAACAACACAAGAATTTCCCATGAGGCAGTTCTCTGCCATCTTGAGTTTGTATTTAGAGACCACGCAGAGCTGAAGGCCGAGGTCAGGCAGCTAAGCTAAGCTAAACTGAGCTAAGCTAAGCTAAGCTAACCCTCAGGTTCCTGCCAACTCAGGACTTTCTACTGTCGGTGGGATTACAGAGCTTCATTCACCCCATGTGTCCATCCAGAACGGTCACACTGTACGTGTGGGTCAAAGAGGACAGTTGGGGTGACAGAGAGGTAATGTATTCCTGCAGTGATGGAGCATGGGAGTTGTAGTTGTGTAACATTTATGTAGCACTTGGTGTACAGTAATTATGACAGCGTTGACTTGATCACACTGTCGGCAGAAACCTCAGAGGACACAGGTAAGGTTAGACTGAGTGTAACTTGAGCAAACTGGGTCACAGGTCACCAGTTAGACTGGAGCTGGATCAGCTGTGGCCTTTTCTTAATTGGGGTAAATTCACCTTCAGCCACAAGCTGTTGATCTCCTGCTGTTACTACTAGCTGCTGTAGTTAGTTGTGTTATTAACACATTCATATAATCATATAATATCAATATTCTGAGGTGAGAGTGATAGTAAAATCCAGTTTCTCCTGAGGACCACAGGGACCTGAGTGCAGCTCTTACCTCTACAGTGTTATTAACTATAATTATTAATGTGTTTAAACAAACAGCAGCTTCTGATCACGCACACACACAGCTCCACCTGCAACCTGTCACTTTCCTGTCATCATCCCTCATCTCCCGGCCACACTGTGGGTTAGTCCCCTACAGACGCACACACACACACACACACACAACTCCCCAGTCAGGGCTGCCCACATGCAGCTCAGTTATGTGGAGTGAGCCCCCTGCCCCGGCTCATGTGTCGTTTCTTTACTTTACGCTGATACAGCAACAGATAGTCACTCAGTCTCAGGATGTGAGTCTCTAATCATGGCCTGAGCCTTAGAGACACATAACAAGACAGTAGCTGTTTCACACTGAAATCACACAGCGATTTCTTTTTCAGTCTGGACTAAATGAAAGTGTGAACTCTCGCAGTCTGTTAGGATTGATCACAGCTTTGGAAACTAAAACATCATGACTCTATTAAAACTGACATCACCGAGTCCCATCGGCACCGTTTGTTCATGTCACACTGGAAACATCAGCAGCTGCTTTACAAACACAAATATTTAAACGTGCAGAAATTTCACAATCAGCCAGAAAACAGGCGGATCAACCACAGAGAGATGACGGCACTCATTAACCTGGATCCTCAGTGTGTGAAGCACAGTGGTGAACTCTGAACAGTCACTACAGGAAGTCGATCGCTGCTGCCGACTCCGAGATCCTGCTGGCGTCAGCGCAGGTGAGACGGTGAAAGGCCTGATGGGAGCAGCAAATTCAGGTATAAACTAGGTTTTTAGCTTTAGGTGTTAGTCGCCTCCTGTCAGTGCAGGGTCAAGCGTTGATGACTTTCCTTAATGAAGGTGGAGTTAACTCTCAGTGTTCAGGCCAGGCATGCAGGAGGGAGCTGATGCAGAGCCATGACAAGGCTGCAATGAAGTCAGACAACAACCTTGGCCGGTAACGGTGACCAAGGTGATGGCGAGAGAGAGGAGGTATTAACACATTTACACAGAGAGGGTAACAGAGCATGGGTTGCTGCTGAATTCACATCATGCACTGTGTTGGTGAGGTCCAAGAGCTTCTGGACATGAAGCTGAGGTCAGAGGTCAGGGGTCAGAGGTCAGTGGAGTTACCTTTCAGAGACGCTTTAGCCGCCAGCTGAAGAACCTCCTGACGCAGAGAGCCTGGAGATGATGTATGGATGAAAAGGATAAAGTAAAGGGGCAAATGGGTTGGAGGGAGAGTGATGGGTGGATGGGAAGGAGAGTGGCCATGTTGGGGAGAAAATATCAGAGGTGAGATCCACTGATCACTGATAATCAACATGTCTGAACTACTAGCGAGGAGGCTCACAGGAAGCTAACTTGGGTGATCATCACCAGACTGACACGGATCAAATATCAAGACCTGAAGCTCCCATTGGTCCAGAGTGTTTGTCCCTCCCCCTGGTACTATATGTACAATAATGTGTGGATGTGTGTGTATTTTAGGGACTAGCAGCACGTGGGCCCCTAAGGGTGATGTCACTCCATGAAACGTGAGGGGAGGCCACGCCCTCTCAGGCACATGCACGGGCCACACCACTGATGTATTGTACAGTGATAAGAACCAGGTGTAGAGCAGCAGCATTGGTCTCAGTGTGTAAACTGCAAACTCAAAGACACACACACACACACTTCCTCCCTCCCCCACGTGCTTTTCTCTAACTGCTGCTGTGACTCACACACATTGACCTTTGACACCAAAGAGTGACTTTTAACATCTATGTATGTCTGTATGTATGCATGTATAATATGTGTGACATTGTTATTTCCTGAGCTGTCGGCTCCAACACACAGTGTCAGTGCTGCTGAACCGCAGCTCTGATCATAAACTAAAAGCTGGTGAAGTTGGAGGAGCAACAGGCTGCGCGGCTCTCCCTCCTCCGCACAGCCCGTACTAATAACACTTCACACTCGGCCTGTTTCCTCCCCTCTGCTCCCCGACAAAAACACGGTCTGACCGTCACTTAGCAGCACGGTGTGACACTTACCGGGTTTACCGGAGCCACGTTTCCCCTTCTTGCTCCGCGGCATGTCTGTCGAGCAGCAGCGGTCAGAGCTAACGGGAGCTAACCGAGTTATCCTAGCTGAAGTTAGCCGCTGTCAGCTCCGCTCCGGGCGGGTTTCTCTCTGTCTGACGGCGGCGGCGGCGGCAGCAGCAGGTGGCCGGGCGGTCTCCGTAGTTTGGTCCTCACAGGCAGCTGTAACCCTCCAGAGATTCACTATCCTTTCACACGGTTGTGTTGACAGTTCAGCTAACGGCAAACTAGCGTCCTCCTCTACACACACCGTGTCCGCCGCCACTACGCTCCGCGGCGCTCCGCTCTCTTCAAAACCGGATAAAGAGTTGGTCCCAAAGGCGGAGGAGTCGCTCCACTGTCCGTATTATCTGTGGCTGTCCCCGGGGGATCTGTCTCTACTGTCGGGCTGACACTCTAAAAGCTTTTCGAGGTGTTTTGGACGGAGTTTTGAGCACGCTGCTGTCGTCAGGTCCACCATCTTCCCTTCAGTAACGACTGATGATCAGACCGGTGTCGTGCCAGGAGTTGGTTGCTGCCAGAAACTGGTTTCCGGTCCGCGGGAGCGCGCACAGTCTGTTAAAGTTGAAACGCGCAGCTTCTGTGGGTGGTAGAGATGGGATTTATGGCTCTTTGAGGGGAGCCGGATCTTGGTGAGCCGTTCCTTTCAAAGAGCCATTCAAAAAACTGGCTCATTTGACTGATTTTTTAAATATTTATTAAGTTTTAAGAAGCCAGCCTCGTGGTAACTCATTTTATCTTGGAAATAATGGAGTGGGATTTGGAACAAAATAATACAAAATTAGATATCCCACTAACATCTGAGTTTGCACGCCACTTACGTAGCCAATGGAGCAGCTTCAATTGACTGTTATGAACACACAGAGATGTTAAAAAAAAAAGAACGGTTCCCAGCTGTGACTCGGTTCCCATCGTTCATGTTAACGAGCCGTTCAATAGAATCGGTTCGTTCGTGAACGTCACAACACTAGTGGGTGGCTCTACGGCTGCATTCATTAGGCTCAGACAGCCAGTATGCCACAGCTTACATCGATGGATGGTATGTATATGTGAGACAATAACACATATGTTAAGCAGCACCAATAACCACCCTCCCAGCCACAGGGAGTAACACAACTAAAATCAGGGTTTGAAATTAACTTTTTGACCTACTAGCCAAGTGGCTAGATACCACCAATAAGCTGTGGCATACTGGCTGTTTGAGCCATGGATGTATTATATTAACGGTTTGAGCCTGATGAAGGCAGCCCATAGACTGTAAAAAGAATGGACGTAGCGTCCGTGACGTCACCCATTGGTTTTGGGGAGTCGTTTTTGTGACTCAAATATGGCGGCCTGAACAGCGCCATGTTGGATTGGCCGGCCGAGAACCCGCCCACTGGCCTCGAAGCAGCCTGTCTCCGGAGCTGCTCGGACCTGTCACTCAACGTTTCCGCGCCCTAATTGGTCAGAGTTTTAACCTAATAACAGTAAAACGGTAGAGTTAAAAAAAAAATTTCACCCCCCTCAGAGTGTGTGCGGGGGTAGAAACTATCGATTGAGACGAAAAAACGTTCTGACACCAGGCTTTTAACATGTTTACTGAGGATGTAAAGTCGGCGATTTTAACATGGGGCTCTATGGGGAATGCTCCCTTCTGACACCAGCCCCCAGAGGAATCCGAGGGGATTGCAGTTTTTTGAACGCGGAAGTGAGCTTCACTCCTCAGACCATGGATGTATGCGCCAGGCGAGCAACTTCCATTGAAATGAACGGCGGCCATTTTCCGGTCCGGTATCCAGTTAATATAATACATCCATGCCTCAGACCGACAACTGCCCCCTTGAGGCAGCCGTAGAGACACGGAAGCTGCGCTAGTGCGCTTTTCAACTTTATGTGCCTGGCCACTTGGCCACAGGGATATCCCTTTGGCTGATTGGTCAGTGCGCATACCCGGGACTCGAGACTAGGGTTCAAACCAAGGGGGCAGTTGTCGGTCTGAGAAGTGAAGCTCACTTCCGCGTTCAAAAAACTGCAATCCCCTCGGATTCCTCTGGGGGCTGGTGTCAGAAGGGAGCATTCCCCATAGACCCCCATGTTAAAATCGCCGACTTTACATCCTCAATAAACATGTTAAAAGCCTGGTGTCAGAACGTTTTTTCGTCTCAATCGATAGTTTCTACCCCCGCACACACTCTGAGGGGGGTGAATTTTTTTTTAACTCTATAGTTTTACTGTTATTAGGTTAAAATTCTGGCCAATCAGGGCGCGGAAACGTTGAGTGACAGGTCCGAGCAGCTCCGTGAACAGCTGCTTCGAGGCCAGTGGGCGGGTTCTCGGCCGGCCAATCCAACATGGCGCTGTTCAGGCCGCCATATTTGAGTCACAAAAACGACTCCCCAAAACCAATGGGTGACGTCACGGACGCTACGTCCATTCTTTTTACAGTCTATGGTTCAAACCCCGCCCGGGCCCTCCTTCGTCCTGCCCACAGACTGTAAAAATAAGGTCCTGCCGCATTTAACAGACAGTGCGCGCTCCCGCGGACCCTAACGGGGTTGCCAGGTTCGCTCCGAAGCATCCCCCACTTCCGGTGTTGTATGTGAGGTCATGAGTCGAGTCATAAAATCAATATTTTTCTCTTTTTTAACTTTCTAGTAATTAAAATGTTTTATGTCAAATAATCTCTTTTATTGTATGTGTTGTGTGTCTGTTGTTGTGTTGTCCGTTGTGTTGTCTGTCTTGCCTATGGACCTTGAGTCTGAATGTATGTACTGTATGTAATACATTAAAAACACACAAACACCTCAGGGACATATTAAGACTATCATAAATCACAATATTCACGTTCAAAACGAGTTTAAACATTTGATCTGAATTAAGAGCACAATCACAAAAACTAGATTTTATTTTTTTTTATTTTGAAGCAAGAGTTAGTAGGACTGACTGACCACAGAAAATAGTGAAGGATAATTTCATGAATAGAAAACATAATATTAATATAAACAAAAGACTCACAGGCCAGTTCTGAGATTATCTCTTTAATTACAGAAAAGTCATTTTCTGATCAGATAAAAAAATCTTATTAAAATATTAGGGTCCAAACAGTGCATCTTCAAGACTACCTGTAGATAAGTAGTGTTATTTATATATTTAGTGTATTATTGTTTTAATTAAATTAAACACATAGAGTTCAAAACAAAGGCGGATCGTAAAGAAGGCATTAAATTTGATCAGTAGTCAAACACATAACGACAATTAACAGACTATGAAGTTCAACTATTGGTGAAGCATATGTAATGTAAACTTTGTGTAAGATAAACTGGTCTTTGAAAAAAACAAGGTCTTGATTGGCTAGTGAACACATTCAGGATCATATGCTTCACCAACCTGGCTGACAACAACATTAATGGAATGGCATTTAAAAGAGCTTAAGGATAGATGCAGAGATGCTATGATTTAACACGGAAAGAAGGATTTGGATGTTTTTGTTTTGGTCCAGTAGCAAGAAACATAATGTTTCATTAGTAAAACTGATTCTCTACAACAAACAAAGGTTAATGAATTAATTAAATATGTGCATGTAAAGTATCTGAGCAGTGAGTTGATCCACTTGAAGCTGCTCTGATTAAAACCAGAAGAGAGAATCAGACTCTGGTCTATGGACCATGTTGACAAGACGCCAGCTCCACACACTGATGGATATACTGTATCTTACCTGCGACCTGCTGCTGTTTCTGTTTAATGTCAGTGACTGATTAATTAAACCACTAATTAATTAATCACTAATTAACTTATCACTTCAGTGTGTGAGAGACTCTTGGGACTCCTGTATTCACACTTCGGTTTTCCATTGGTGTATTTCCAGAGGTAAATTGAGTTGACAATACTGGTGAATCAGAAAAACAGTAGTGTGTATATGTGTCCTATCCAGTGTAGTAGTTGGTGGGAACGAAGGGCATCTTGGTGACAGTGGCCGGCACGGCTTTCTTCCTGACCTCCACCTGGATATTTGTCCCATTCTTAGCGAACGCTGCATCCACGTAACCCATGGCAATGTTCTTCTTCAGGCAGGGGGAGGGACAGCCGCTGGTCACCTCGCCTGAGAGACGACATGGCATCATGTTCAGAGGAAGTTAGCAAACAGAAATGTTCATCTACTGTGGCCTGGTTGATCCTACCGTCCAGTAAAAGTAAAAGGTCACTTGAATCATGCTTTAAAAATATCATGATAACATGCAACATCTGTGACTAGCTGAATGAGTTGATATTTATCACACTGAGTCATGTTGTGCATGACATCACATAACACCACACATATGATTTCACATAATCTAATTGAAACTTTTCTTTAAAAAGGCGTACCACCCAGCTGTTGGATCATAAAAACAGTGATATCTCCATTTCAGCTGTGAGATTTTGTTTTACAGAAGCTGCTTTGGTGTTGGTACATATTACATTTATATACATTACATCTATATATTATCTCTCAAATCTTGTGTCTGTGGTCAAGGTTTGTGCCATTTATATTTGATTTTATTGATTTATGCTTTGAGCTGTTCGTGTTTTATTATCAGTGATTTTTTTTTTTGCCATTACTGACATCATTCTTGATTAACTCCTCACCTATGACCTGTCCGTCTGCGCTGAGTATGGGGGTGTGCTGTCTGACCGGGGGGCCGGTGGAAACCAGACCCACTCTCTTCCTGGCCGTCTTGGCTTTGATCTGGGGGACGATGATGTTGGCGCCAGGGAAATCCTTTGTCTGGCGCCGACGTTTCCCTGAAGACAAAGCAGCAGAGAGTCAGCACACACTGAGCCACAGACTCTGAATCCCTGACATAAACATTATTAAGCACAGCGCCACCTATTGTCCAGACCAGCGACCCCTCCACAGGTGTGGTGCTCTCATCTATGTCGTTGCCATAGAGACAGAGCCCCGCCTCCAGCCTCAAACTGTCCCTGGCTCCCAGACCGGCCAGCTTCACCTCGCTGTTACCCAGCAGCCTCTCTGTCAGCTCCACCACTCTGGACTGAGGGACGGAGATCTGACACACAAGAGAAGTGAAGGTTTCGTAAACGTTTGTTTCGTTCAGACGTCACTGTGTCGGATATTAATATTTGTTAATGGTAAGAGGAACTCATTAACATGTTGGAAATACAAACATGACTCTCAGTTCTGGGGGACTAATCAATCAAATCAATCAAAATAAACTTTAATGTCCCCGGAGGGAAAATTGTCATGGACAATCAATGCTGTACATCCTGCATACAGATTATAAAACCATACACCATATCACATACTCACACACACAACCAACAGAGATCACTTACAGACAGTACGACCAAGTTCCTGGTTAACACAAGTAATAAATAATTATAGTAAAAAAAATAATTATTGCACTTTCTCCTATAGCCTATTGCATCTTGCCTCTCAGTATTGCCACAGTCTCTGGGTCTAAATTGCACCTTTGTATGTGTGGACTCCACCATCAGCATCAATTTAATGGTGCCGAAGGATTAGTGTATATATCTATTTAAAAAAAAAAGAGATTTATATAACAATTAAAATGATGGATATAATACAGCAACACCCTTAAACATCATTTACACTACACAATAATGACCAAAAAAAATTAGAAGGAACACCTGAACCTCAGGTGACTGCTAGTGTTTAGCAGATTTGTTGAGCAGAGCAATAGATGAAGGCAGGAATGAATGTTTATAGCGATTAGTTCTATAACTGCTCGCTCTATAGCGTCGCCCTGAAGGTAGCATTTCATAATCCAGATAAAGGATCTGAGATATAAGATAAATATAATAATATATATAATATAATATATAATAATATATCTGAGAATAAAGATAAAGAGAAGCAAATTCCCACAATCCCTCTGTCACCCACACAGACGCACACACACTATAACTTATAGCTGCGCCTGAGCCAAAATTAACAACTCATCCCTACCTCCACCCCGTCCTCCCCCGTGTATCCACAGCGAGTCACCCTGCAGCCGGGAACACCGAACACAGTGGCCAGGGCTGAGGTCATGAAGGTCAGTTTACTGAGGTCCTCCTTCAGACCCTGCTGGAGCACCTGCGACATGGACGGACCTGACCACACAGACCATCAATAATCAATACATGGGAGAGCCACTCGCACTGGGTACGTCACACTGTCAGATCACTCAAGAGTTAAATGAAAGTTAAATGAAAGAAAACAGATAAGAAAGTGGACAAAAGAATAACACTAATAAATAAAAAGAAAGAAAGAAAGAAAGAATCTTGCATCACCTTGCAGAGCGATCAGAGCTTCATCCAGAAACTCCAAATCCACATCACATCCTGCAGCTTTGAACTCTGCCAGTCGAGCCTACACACACACACACACACACACACACACACACACACACACACATTAGAGCCTCTTAATCACTCCACCTGTTATCTGTATTGTGTGTAAGTGTGTGTGTGTCCCCCCTCACCTTCATGTGAGCTGAGTCTTTGTCTGCACAGCCAGCGTTGGACACCACGTACAGGTAGCCCTGGTCCGTCTTTGTCACGATGAGGTCATCAATGATCCCCCCCGCCTCAGTGGTGAAGAGGGACAACGTACCCTGGGGAGGGGGTCGGGACATGTGGGACATTTTGACACTTCATCAAATCGTATGAAACTCTGACAATTAATCTATGATAGTTATGATAATTATTAAAGATGATCTGTAGATGTTTTGCGTTATTCTCACTAATTAAACTATGAAGAGCCTTCAACAACAGATCTGTAAATTCAGATGAACCTGAACGCAGCTCAGACACAGTGAAGCGCTGGCCAGCTGCAGACAGATGTTTCAGTCAGCTTATGACCCTGTGTTTGACCCTGTGTCTACTGGACCTCATTGTCCTGTCCACAGGCAGGTGATTAGCTGAGGCAGGCTCCTCTCACCTGGTTGTCCTTCAGCTCCGCAATGTCCGCAACTACCAGGGACTCCATGAACCTCACCCGGTCTCTGCCATGGACTTTGGTCTGACACAAGAAACAGGTTCAAACAGAGATACAGATGAGGAAAACGTGGGCTGGGTGGGTTTGACTGGGTGATTTAACTGATTAAACATGATAAGATTATTAACGTGAGTAAAACTAAAATCAATATGAGTGAGTCTGCCTCACCTGCAACATGTGGCTGACGTCGAAGATGGAGCAGTGCTGTCTGGTGTGCATGTGTGAGCTGATGTGACTGTCTTTGTACTGGACCGGCATCGACCAGCCTGCAAACTCCACCATCTTCCCCCCCGACTCCCTGTGGAAGTCAAACAGGCGGGTCTTCCTCAGGGCGGCCTGAAAACGCAACACAACACATCTGGTGAGTGTGTTGCAGATAATGTGTTTGACAGGATGAAGCTGCAGGACTGAAGCATCAGACAGTTGCTACAGTGGTTGTTTGTTAGTTTTTCATTGAGGACGAGTGAAAGTTGTGTATGTGGACAAAACAAGGACGTGTGTGTGTGTGTGTGTGTGTGTGTGTGTGTGTGTGTGTGTGTGTGTGTGTGTGTGTGTGTGTGATCAGACTGAATCTCTAACAGTCACATGAAGCTGAGACTCAACATGTGTGTTTTACAGTCTATTGTCTCTGTGACCTCTGACCTTCGAACCTGACAGCAGAGGGACTTATCAGCACAGCGGCAGCAGTGCATTGTGGGTCCTAACTGCTCTTTACAAAACTGTGCAAGTCCAAAGTCACAGATTAATAACGGGCACGCTCTCTCGCTCGCACACGCACACACACACACACACCTACCACTGATTAGTTCTTGCTCTTGTCTTTGATTTCTATCACAGACATCAAAGTTCACAGATATGATTGATTAATTGATTAACTGATTGATCACCTTCAGTGGGTGAATTTTATTCAATGTCCACAACATCTGCATTAACACGTTGTAATGTGTCAGTAATTCAGACATCAACTTCATTCATGTCTGTTATAGATTGCTTTATGGAGGAAACCCTGTTTCTTTCTGAATCACAATAAAGTTGGGTTTGAATCTCCCACCAGACTGAATGAATGAATGAGTGGATTAATGTGATCACAGCCTCAGTCTGCAGCCTCAGAGCTGATCCAGAATCAGTCACTCGTGCTTCTAATAAAATCATGTGCAGCTCAGTGAAGTGGAGCAAATGAAGTCTGCACCGACTGAACTGAACCAGACTGAACTGAACCGGACTGGACTGAACTGCGCTCTGCTGCTAAACCTTTCTCTTCTTCATCCTCCTCTTCATCGCGCACTGATGAACCCGGGTCTCCCTCCGGCCTGTGGGACCTGCTGCTGTGAACCGTGCTCCGCTCCGCACTCACCTCGGCTCCTGAAGCCTGCCTCTGCTGCCTCCTTCCCGCACTGCCAGCTCCGCTGACCCGCAGCAAACCGTCTCTCGATGCCCGCAGCCCGAGCCCCGCAGCCCGGACCCCGACCCCGACCCCGACCATCCTCCGAGTCCACATCGTGCCACCTGAGTCCCGCTGAGGTCTGTGTCTGACTCGGTCTGCAGGGGGAGGACACTTCCGTGGACTCTGAGGAGTTTCTGCTTCTCTGGCAAAAACACATGGAACCAGTAAATCAGCGGAGGATTGTGGGAAATGTAGTTGATGAGCGTGTTTTTGTGCCACGGACCTTGATGATGCTCATGAGAGAGACTCGCATGTTGTGATGTTGTGCGTCGGTTTGGCAAAGCTAATGCCAAGCTAATGCTAAACTAGCACAGAGTTAGGCTACCTTATTTAGCCACCATATTTTATATTGTATATTTGTATATTTTCATGTTCATTTTTTTATCTTTATCCTCTTCAACTTTACATGATTTCCTCCAGGGATCAAGGGTTACACACAGCAGCACAATTATTAAAATAAAGACCATTTTAAAACCTAATTTGAGAAGCTAATTAACTGTTGTAGATAATAAGTGTTGAGTCAGTTTGTGAGGATGAGTGACAGCCTGAAGTACCAGGAAATGAGTTCAGCCACCACACCCCATTCATCTTGTCATTATGACCCACCAGGGCCGTTGCTAGGAATTCTGGGCCCCCTTAAAGAATACTAAAGTGGGCCCCTATCCCCTAACTTTTCCTTTCTTTCTTTTTTTCTTAGACTACGTATGTATTATCATTTTTTATTTAGCCTACTTTGTTTTGATGCTAATGCAGCATTACTATGAGACGAGTATTAGTCAGGGTCTTATGCAGAATGATTCAGTCATACAAATATTAGACTAATGGGGTGTTTTGTGGGCCCCACTGGGCGCTGGGCCCATGGCTGGGCCCCTAGAATTATCATCACCTTTCTCCCCTATACAACGGCCCTGTGACCGACAGCTGTCAGTCATGTGAAACTTTTCAATCCACTTGAGTGTGTGTGTGTGTGTGTGTGTGTGTGTGTGTGTGTGTGTGTGTGTGTGTGTGTGTGTGTGTGTGTGTGTGTGTGTGTCCCTCCCCCTGATCAGTCAGAGGACTAATAATACCTCATGTCTCTGCTGCTATTTCAGACCTGGAGGGAGTGGGCATGTTTCGGGGGCTCCTCTCTCTCCAGATCTCTAGCTCTCTCTCACAGGGGGCAGCTGTGGTGGTGGGCTAAACTGGGACACTGGACACACACACACACACACACAGTAAGTGAGTGGGGGTATGTGGGTGGGGGCTACAGCTGCTCCGTCACTCTCTCTGACAGCAGAGACCTGGAGCTTCCCGTGGTTCACACATGATTTAACTGCAGTTCAGTGGGACTCTTCGGGGACGTCACGTGTCCACACGTTTGGACGTTCACACACGTCAACTTGTTGCCCCAGAGTCAGAGTGAACAGGAAGAGGACGAAGACAGCGACACAGAGAAACTTCAACAGTGTGTCTTCATGGTGACAGGAGGTGAGTGACACTGATCATCTGTGAAGGACAGAGTCCAGTCAGTAAACCGGGCGCTCAGCTACACAGCGGCTCAGTCAGTCAGTCAGTAGTGAGGAGACAGACAAGTCCTCTGTCTTTATATCTTTGATAGCCGCCCTATTTATAGCTCTGATCAGTGCTAGTGGCTCTGATGAGGGTCATGTGACCAGTTTCCCTCTCACCTTTACATGATGTTGACTTCCTCCTCCTCCTCCTCCTCCTCAGGTCTCCGCATCTTCACCACCTGCTGATCAAAGCAGCAGCCTCAGGAGTCAGGATTGTACAGACGCAACAGTCAAGGCTGGAAACATCTGGTCTGTCAATCACAGCAGCCTTAGAGTGTGATCTACCTGCTGTTAGTAGTAGTAGGCTACATATGTCTAGATATACTCACTAGAACAGAGGTCTTCAACAGGGGGCCCGTGACCCCTACTAGGGGGTCCACGGAGATGGTTAGACAATTTTTTATATCTTTTAGTTTCCACATTTATGTTTCAAATAAAAACATCAATTTGAATAGCTTGTCTGCAGGATTACCATGCAGTTGACAGTCATGATATCGGCATTGGCAGAGCCGGCCCAAGGCATAAGCAAACTAAGCACCTGCTTGGGGCCCCGTGACTATTGGGCGCCCCCAAAAGGCAAGTAACTTTTTTAAATTGTAGTGTGTAACTTTTGTCGATCCTTAGAGAGACGCTGCGTAATTACAAAAAACGTATTAAATTATTGTTGCATTTCAAATTGTTGTTGCACTTTTCTGTTGCAGTATATTTAAAACGAAAAATTTTAAAAAGAAGATGATGGGTTTACAGTAAATGCAGTGTCTGTTGGTTTATTTTGTTACTTTTAGTCGACCTATAGGTGACATTCAGTATCCCAGTACTACATCAATTTGAAGATGAAATGTAAATCAACCCCGGGCTGCACTTTTAGCTGAATTTGGTGCCTTCAGAATAAAAACCATAGATAAAATAGGTAAAAACCTGCTAGGATATGATGATTCGTAATGACAGAGTAAAACATGAAATTATTGGCAGTAATAGAGGGGGCACCAAAATAAAGATTTAGCTTAGGGCCCCATGGAGGCTTGGGCCGGCCCTGGGCATTGGTATCAGTGAACAAGGTCTGTTTATAAATGGCAGAGGGATAGCCCCCTACTCTCTGTACCTTGTACACGTTGAAAAACATGAATATAGAACCTGTGTATTATTTGAATAGCTTAGTATTGAATGCACAATAACAAGCTATGTGTATACATGGTACTGGGCCTAGTTTAATATGCTACACTTTTTTTAAAGAAATATAGTAGGGGTCCCTGCTCCATCTCTCCATCAGTTTGGGGGTCCTTGGTCTGGACTGGAAAACGTTGAAGACCCCTGCACTAGAAGATTCATCACTCTTTATTGGTCCATCCCTCCATCTCCTCATTCTGACCTTTCCCTCCAGACAAGGAGCCATGTCGAGGCCCCCCTCCTCTCAGACGACCCCCCAGCTCTACAGGGTCAGTGACAAAGACCTCTCCGAAGTCGAGCTTCACTCTGTGGACTCCATCAGCGACCTGTATCGCACCCAGCATGAGCACAAAGGTACACACACACACACACACACACACACACAGACTCACACACACAGACTCACACACACAAACACACACATTTAGACATTGACAGTGTGTGCGTTTTCAGGCATGAGGCCTCCTCGTCCTGCTTACACACCGTCTCCCAATGGGAACGTCTTGGCTCACGATGTCACAGCGGTCAGTCACAGAGGTCAGCAGGTCAGCAGCCAATGGCAGAGCCGTCTGCAGGACATGTTGACACCTAATTCATCTCGAGCCTACGCCATGGGCTGTGCCATCATCACTCTGCTGCTGCTCACCGTGTTCCTCATCTTCTACTTCCTGGGTGAGGCGATTAATTGACTGATTCATTATTGTCATCCGATGTTTCCTGCACCTGAGCTCACAGTGTTTGTTCCTCCTCCAGTCCAACAAGGCGGTGCGATCCGGATGCTGACCGAGGCCGTGAGGGAAAAGGAGACCGCAGCCACAGAGCTGTCACTGCTGATCCAAGAGCTGCAGAAGCTGAGACACAACCTGACAACAGTGAGACAGACTTGAGGACAACATGAGGAAGACATGAGGATGGCATATGGACAGGCATGAGGATGATACGAGGGGACACGAGGGAACACAAGGACGACATGAAGACAACATTAGGAGACATGATGACGACATGAGAGCAACATGAGCAGACGACACACACACATAATGTTGACTTCATCACAGTGTAGTGATGTGATCCTATGTTTTAGACTCAGTTTAGACTTAGTTTCACAACAGTTATATTTCCTCAAACTTAATCTCAAACTCAGTTCACACATTCATCATCAAACACAAACATCTACAATCCAAAATCTGCACTGTAAGATTTGACAGTGCAGATATTTATTTGTTTGAAACATTAGCATTTACTAGGCTGCATTAACTTGTGCTAGGCTAGTTCAAGCTTTTTATAACTAATATGTTGGCTGGCTAAAATATTATTTCATTAAGTTCTTACAATTAACTTAATTGACCATCTAAGCTGTTAAATTGTTTGATTTGATACCTTGATCATTCATATCAGCAAATAGTGGAAACTTCTCAGAGGTGCAGAATAAATAACTTGGCAGGATTGTTGGCCATCTTGAATTCGTGAGTAGCTGGTTTTATCAGAGTGAGTAAAACCAGAGGGGAATGTCTGTCAAGTTTAGTTCTTGTAACCCAATGTGAAGGATTTTGATTAACAGACCTGTTGAGCCGTGGACATGAGGCACTTTAAAGAAGCTACATGTGACATGTATGTTGAGCTAATATTAGAATTAGCACCTGTTTACCTACCTGTCCGGGGCACAGGGCACTTCCCATGCTAATAGCTGATCAAAGTGAATAGTACAGAACATTATGTGAACTTTTATTTCTAAACTATCAATCTCCTTTTACTTGAGTTAGCATGCAAGCCAGCTTGCTCTGGCCCAGTTGTTCCATCACTGTCTGATAAAATCCAGTATGCTGAGAGGATGTATATATTATGTATGTTGCGAGGTATTACACAATTTTTTGTTGTTGTTCGTCACCTTTCACTATTGTGCATTGATACTGTGTTGTTCATGTTCTGTTGTGGTTGTGTGAGCAAACTGTTAAAATTAGCACTGTCTCATGCTACAGTGTAGCTTTGTTTAAAAAATAGGATTTCTGCTTTTCTTCCATGTCCGTTTGCTCTAATGTCTTTGTATAGATTTATAAATATACAAAAATAAACACAGAAATTCATAAATGTATTGAACACTTTTACTGTATTAACAATATGACTTGTATGACTTGTTCAGTCTGAGTTACTCTTCGTCTCTTCTCGACACTCCTCTCCACTCCAGCCTGGGTAGCACTGACACATGAAGTGGCTGTGGAGAAGTTTGATGCTTGGGGGTTCACGCGGGTCCGAGGTCCCAGCAGGACCTGAAGAAACCATGTGACCAGAGGTGGGGCTTCGCCTGGCGCAGCGCCCGTTGCCATGGCAAAGTTGACGGCTGCAGCGCAGAGTGTCTGACCTCAGAGAGCGGACGAAGGGACCCAGGACCGAGCGAATGTAGTCCCTGAGAAGGATGCACTGACGCTGGGGGGGAAGGGGGGGGTTGTAGAGAGAGGGTTATACACATACACAATAACCCCCCACCCTCTGTCTCTGTCTGTCTCTCTCTCATACACACACACACACACACACAACTTTACACTACACACCTTGGACTTGGCAAACTTCATCTCGCCCCACAGCACCACTCCAGCAGCTCCCAGTGATGCACTCTCCCCCAGAGTGTGCACCAAGTCTGTCTGCACACACACACACACACACACACACAGTACAATTGTATGTTTATTAGATGAACAGCAGTTTCTGTGTTGACAAGCTGTGGCAGATGTTCTACCTGGTTCAGGAAGGTGAGTGAGTGTGTGAAGGCCAGTCTGGCGTAGGGGAGGACTGGTGTGCTGTGACTGGTGTTGCTGCCACGGTGCCAACGTGCCGCCACCCTCAGAGCCTCCAGCAGTCTGTGTCTGTGTGGAGAAGACAGATGTCCATCAGTACAGTCATGTCCTGCAGGTGATGAGAGCACAGGTGTAGTTTGTGAGACAGGTGCAGGTGGAGCAGGCAACTCTGCCTCTTCTGTACCTGACCATCAGAGCGGCGTCCTTGGACCCCGCCAGCCGCCGGGGCAGGTACACACTGGGGTACAGGGCACTGGACTGAGACCAGAGCCAGGACAAACGGTCGTTATGCCGCTTCGTCCCTCGGTGACAGCGTCCAGTGTAACGCTGGTCTAATGACATCACACAAACATCACACGTTTTTATCGAAACTGTCTGAAATCTGTGTAGTGGGTGACATACCGTCCATCCATTGAGTGATGCTGCTACCTATACAAGGACAGCAGCATCTGTCTCTATTATGTTGTCCTAATTCTTGTTTGTCTCAGACTTCTGGACCTTACAGCACAAAACATTAACATAACCTATATCTACAAATAATTATACATACATTACACAGATCTGTATGGGCTGGACTTGTTCATGTCATGTCAGTATGTGAAATTACATTTTTTATTATAGCTAAGTACATATAGTAGCCGACATTTGTGTTTAAGTTTAAATATTTGCCAGCAGTCTTTTTTCCCCCCCTTTCTATTGACAGCTACAAGCTCCATAATTTCATGACATCATCTCAAGCGGTTATCCACAGTCTGCTGTCAGTGTTAAGTATTATAACATAATAAAAATGATAAACTTAGCTCATATAGCCTATCCCTTTTCTCAATGTGGTTTATGACAATAATATACAAATATAATATAGGTTCTATAATACATCCATGATTGGGGTTTGTACCTTGCTTCCTCTTGTGTTTATTGAAACAGGCGGGAAAACCATAAAACCCCCAGAATCCCTTGGGGTAACCTCTGACCGCCAACTGAAGCGTCTCCTCCATGAACCTCCTGGCGCTCTGCTCAAACCTTTGCCGGGCTAGCGCCTTCACGGCCTCATCGGTCAGATCTGGTCTCTCCTTTCGTACCTTTTTTATTATTATTATTATTAAAAAAACAACAAATAGAAACAGTATCCAGTGAACAGTATACAAAAAGAACAGAAAATAACAGACCAATTAGTAATTCGTACCAGTTCCTTGGACAGCCGGCGGTACGCCATCTTGGAATCATAGTTCCTCGCCCACAGCGGCCGCCACTCCTCCCAATCAATGATGGCAAAACCCGAGAAGTCCGGCTGCAGCAGGCCAGAGAGCTGCCCCTCCACCAGGGCCAGGTGAGCGGTGAGGTCAGCGAGCTGCGGGACCCCTCCGTTCACCCTGCGGCCATGTTTGGCCAGGTAGGGATACATCCCCAGGCGGTCACGGTAGAAGATGGTCACATTCTGGGAAAATACAGAGAATCTGTTCAGCCGCAGACCAGAGTCACACGGCGGCCATTTAACCCTGAGTTCAATGTAAAATAATGTGATAAACCATTAACCACCAGCTAACGCATTCAGCCACTCCTCGGCTAATGTGAAGGCTGACAGAGCTCCATGATGCAATAGAGAAATGAGTTAACAATGAAACAGATACTTGTTTTCCACTTTACCACCATGCCACCGCTGGAATTAATAGATAAAGGATCATTGGGTTCAAATGTAGCTGAAGTAACAATTTACAAAAGCTAATTAATATATTTTGTATATGATTATTTGATTCTGTTGCAGCTTTTCCTTTATCAGCAGGAAGGAGTTAACAGTTCGACTCCAAAGACTCTGTGGTTGTTAGACCAGAAGAAGATCAAAGGTCACTGATGCCACAGAAGTCACCTTCAGAGAGCAGAGCAGGTTTCAGCGTAACACTTTCACTGTTCTGTAGTTTAAAGCAGAAGTAAGCGATCCGGTCGTTTTGGCTAACTTCTTGTCAGCCGATGGAGTTAGCAGCCCCCGCCCTCGTCATGGATCTATTGGTCCTCGTCCCTACGTCACCACATTCACGTGCATCCCTTGGCTGCACACACAGAGAGGACCGCCCCTTCATGCCGTTCTCTCTCCTCATTGGATAAAGGTTGTAGGATACAAGGAAGTATACAAGAAGTTTTCTCCTCGGCTTACAGCAGAGCAAAGTGACTGACAGATCTGTGTTTCGGACCAAACACTCTATAGAGTGCCGAAGCGGAAGCAGCCCCATGGGTCCTCAAATCGAAAAAAGTCTCCATACGAATGAATGGGAGTCCAAGTTTTATTTCGTGATCCGTTTGAATTGTGCCATGAGAAAAAAATATGTCCTCTACCTGTTTAAAACATCACGTTTCATGCCGAGAAATCAGCAGTTTGTTGTAAAACTATTGTAAAATAAAATTCCGAAGAGTCCATAACCAGAAAGACTACAAGTCGCGTAGGTGACGTCACACACCAAATGCCGCCCTTTCCCGTGTCAGTTGGTGACGTATTTTTTGTGGGACACCAGATCTGTAGTCCGCAGAGCGTCGTCACACAAAATACATTCTTCTGTTGTCGTTTTACGATAAACTGCTGATTTCTCGACATGAAACGTGAGGTGTTAAACAGGTAGAGGACATATTTTTTTGTCATGGCACAATTCAAACGGATCACGAAATAAATCTTGGAGTCCCATTCATTCGTATGGAGACTTTTTTCGATTTGAGGACCCATGGGGCTGCTTCCGCTTCGGCACTCTATGTAAGTGATTGCTGTCGGAAGATATAACTATTTAAGACTTATATTAACACAAATATTCCGCTTACTTCTGCTTTAACTATTTTAAAACTACAGAGTCCCCCCCCCCAGGTGATGAGTCACCTCTCCTTGGAAACTCTGATGTTGGTTCTCCACAATATCAAAATCCTCCAGGTTCAGGTGGACGTCATAGCTTCTGTGGCAACGAGCTGTGGGTATGTTCCACACCACCACAAATGGCCGGTCCTGCTGCAGCCGACCTGCTGCAGCCACAGCAGGACGGGTGTTGGGGGGAACAAGGAGGAAGAGGAGGAGGAGGAGGAGGAAGAGAGGCAGTTGAGACAGCAACATGGCTGCTCATCCACTGATGTGTCCTTCCTGTCAGGAGAGACACATGGACCAGTCAATTACAAAGTGTTACTGTTATAAATTAACCAACAGAATCGTTTTCAGAGCAGTGACAGGACGTTAATGTTCAGATAATTTAATAAAACATAAAACAAACAAAGAAAAATCTTTGTAAATTCTCTTTATTTCAGATGTTTGTGAATCTGTTTCATCAATCTCACAACTGTTGAACAGGCACCAGGTCTCAGTAAACATAATAATAATATTAAGGCACATCAAGTCAAACATAATCATCTCTTCATGTGAAAGCATGAGTGTTTTTTTTGTTGTTGATTTATTTATTCCAGACCAATTATTATTGATCCTTTTGCGTAAATCCTTTTCTATCCTATTTCTATTATGTGCTATATAACACATAATTTGTTATTGTGTAACTAAAAAACCTGTGATTTTACTTTCAGAATCAACATTAAATACTGAAGTTGAGCTAACTCGATAAAAAGCTTCATGTCACTTCCTCTTCCTCTCTGAAAACCCACAAAACATGGAAACACTTCATATCAAAGTTGAACAGCTGAAAACAAGTGGCGTCCTGCTCAGTGAAGATGGATCTGGAAACAGTCAGACATGATTCTCCTGAAGCTCAAAAACTAAAACTTTGGTAAAAGTTTTCTGCTTCTGTCGTCTCTGCTGCTGTTGAAGAGACCATGAGGAGTGTAAACTGTTTGTTAAGACCTGAACCGATCAAAATAAGAGTCTGAGTTTGTCAAATGTCTTTATGCATCCAGTAGATGGGAACTCCCTTAGCGTCTCTGTACGGAGTTTCAGTCAGAGTCTGGACCACAAGCTGCCCCCCAGACGGAGGGGGGAGGGTGGTAGAGGTAGTAGAGGTGGAAGAGGAGGGGGGAGGAGGAGGAGGAGATGAAGCTGAAGGAGGAGGAGGGATGGAAGAGGGAGGAGGAGGAGGAGGAGGAGGAGGAGGAAGGAAGAGTGAGGAGGAGGAGGAGGAGGAGGGAGAGAGGAGGAGGAAGGAAGAGTGAGGAGGAGGAGGAGGAGGAGGAGGAGGAGGAGGAGGAGGAGGTGGAGGAGGGATGGAAGAGGGAGGAGGGATGGAAGAGGGAGGAGGAGGAGGAGGAGGAGGTGGAGGAGGGATGGAAGAGGGAGGAGGTGGAGGAGGGATGGAAGAGGGAGGAGGAGGTGGAGGAGGAGGAGGAGGAGGAGGAGGAGGAGGTGGAGGAGGGATGGAAGAGGGAGGAGGGATGGAAGAGGGAGGAGGAGGAGGAGGAGGCGGCCCCTCTGCGTCTCTGCCCCCCTGTGATGTTTGAGCCTCCGTCTTTGAGCCCGTTTGTTCCTGTGGATGCTGGTCGTTACTTGACATCCTGGTGAACCTCAGGAGCATCTCCATGGGAACGAACGTCGTCATGGCGCCGGCGTTCTGCACCGGCGTGGACAGCACGTAGCCCAGGTGAGCGTAGAAGTGCTGCTTGTCGTGCGTGGTCAGACACAGGCGCCTGAAGCCGCGTCGCCTGGCGTATCGCTCCGTCTGCTCCATCAGGGTCCGTCCGTGGCCCCTCCCCCGCTCGGCCGCGGACACGACCACCGACTCCACGAACAGGCTGCCGCCGTGTCCGACCACCAGGGACAGCCGGGCGTGGCCCAGCAGACGCTCCGCCCCCCCGCGGCCCCGCAGGAGGACGAGGCAGACGGGGAACTCCGCACTGGACTTCTGCAGCGAGTGAACCCGGGCCGCCTGACTCCGCCGCCACTCGGAGTTGACCAGGTCGGCGCAGGCGACCAGCAGGTCTGGACGCTGGTGGACGGGAACGAGGCGGACCCGGTCCGGCTCGGGGTCCAGACTGGGCTCGGCCGCTGGCGGTTCTGGGTCAGACCTGTGGTGGTGAGCAGGTTTAACTGGGATCAGTTCTCAGGGCGGCGTGGTCATGCAGGTGGTTAGTGACATCATTATCATCGACGTCATGACAGCTGCGCTTTACAAAACTACACCGGTTTGTTCATTTGGAGGAAGAAGAGGAAGAAGGAGAGGAGTAAGCTGATGTGAGGGGTGATCCAACATCTGGACAGGAAGTCCATCTCGTCTTTGTTCTGTTCATGAAAATGAGTCCAGATGTTTTCGTTTCTGTTTCACGTTGGGTTTTTTTTTATATTACTGAGTGACATCTGTCCTGTTCACTGACTCCAACCAGGACACTGCCCCCTACTGGACACCAACATTACAGCACCAGACCAGACAAGTCTGAACCATAGACTGTAAAAAGAATGGACGTAGCGTCCGTGACGTCACCCATTGGTTTTGAGGAGTCGTTTTTGTGACTCAAATATGGCGGCCTGAACAGCGCCATGTTGGATTGGCCGGCCGAGAACCCGCCCCCTGGCCTCGAAGCAGCTGTCCACGGAGCTGCTCGGACCTGTCACTCAACGTTTCCGCGCCCTAATTGGCCAGAGTTTTAACCTAATAACAGTAAAACGGTAGAGTTAAAAAAAATTTCACCCCCCTCAGAGTGTGTGCGGGGGTAGAAACTATCGATTGAGACGAAAAAACGTTCTGACACCAGGCTTTTAACATGTTTACTGAGGATGTAAAGTCGGCGATTTTAACATGGGGGTCTATGGGGAATGCTCCCTTCTGACACCAGCCCCCAGAGGAATTCGAGGGGATTGCAGTTTTTTGAACGCGGAAGTGAGCTTCACTTCTCAGACCGACAACTGTCCCCTTGGTCTGAACCATATGGTCTATGGTCTGAACCATAGACTGTAAAAAGAATGGACGTAGCGTCCGTGACGTCACCCATTGGTTTTGGGGAGTCGTTTTTGTGACTCAAATATGGCGGCCTGAACAGCGCCATGTTGGATTGGCCGGCCGAGAACCCGCCCACTGGCCTTGAAGCAGCTGTCCACGGAGCTGCTCGGACCTGTCACTCAACGTTTCCGCGCCCTAATTGGCCAGAATTTTAACCTAATAACAGTAAAACGGTAGAGTTAAAAAAAAATTCACCCCCCTCAGAGTGTGTGCGGGGGTAGAAACTATCGATTGAGAAAAAAAAACGTTCTGACACCAGGCTTTTAACATGTTTACTGAGGATGTAAAGTCGGCGATTTTAACATGGGGGTCTATGGGGAATGCTCCCTTCTGACACCAGCCCCCAGAGGAATCCGAGGGGATTGCAGTTTTTTGAACGCGGAAGTGAGCTTCACTTCTCAGACCGACAACTGCCCCCTTGGTCTGAACCATAGACTGTAAAAAGAATGGACGTAGCGTCCGTGACGTCACCCATTGGTTTTGGGGAGTCGTTTTTGTGACTCAAATATGGCGGCCTGAACAGCGCCATGTTGGATTGGCCGGCCGAGAACCCGCCCACTGGCCTTGAAGCAGCTGTCCACGGAGCTGCTCGGACCTGTCACTCAACGTTTCCGCGCCCTAATTGGCCAGAATTTTAACCTAATAACAGTAAAACGGTAGAGTTAAAAAAAAATTCACCCCCCTCAGAGTGTGTGCGGGGGTAGAAACTATCGATTGAGAAAAAAAAACGTTCTGACACCAGGCTTTTAACATGTTTACTGAGGATGTAAAGTCGGCGATTTTAACATGGGGGTCTATGGGGAATGCTCCCTTCTGACACCAGCCCCCAGAGGAATCCGAGGGGATTGCAGTTTTTGAACGCGGAAGTGAGCTTCACTTCTCAGACCGACAACTGCCCCCTTGGTCTGAACCATAGACTGTAAAAAGAATGGACGTAGCGTCCGTGACGTCACCCATTGGTTTTGGGGAGTCGTTTTTGTGACTCAAATATGGCGGCCTGAACAGCGCCATGTTGGATTGGTCGGCCGAGAACCCGCCCACTGGCCTCGAAGCAGCTGTCCACGGAGCTGCTCGGACCTGTCACTCAACGTTTCCGCGTCCTAATTGGCCAGAGTTTTAATCTAATAACAGTAAAACGGTAGAGTTAAAAAAAAATTCACCCCCCTCAGAGTGTGTGCGGGGGTAGAAACTATCGGTTGAGGAAAAAAAACGTTCTGACACCAGGCTTTTAACATGTTTACTGAGGATGTAAAGTCGGCGATTTTAACATGGGGGTCTATGGGGAATGCTCCCTTCTGACACCAGCCCCCAGAGGAAGCCGGGGGGATTGCAGTTTTTTGAACGCGGAAGTGAGCTTCACTTCTCAGACCCACAACTGCCCCCTTGGTCTGAACACATCTGAACACATCTGTACACACACACACACACACACACACACACACACACACAGGTGACAGAGCAGCTGGTCCATGGTCTCTCCTTGAACGTCACTTTATTTCACTACCTAAAACAGAAACAGCTGAGAAACATCAATGCGGAGGCCTCGGCTCCTGTTTCTATAGACTCACACTGTAACTCCCTCATGATAAATGACATTTTTTATTATTAATTACTGTAATTATAGTTATCAATATCACAGTCCATTGAGCAACTGCATCTCTATACTGGTCACTGTTCATTTATACTTTCTGTCTGACTGTGTCAGTGGTCTGAATGTGGAAGTTGACTTGTATCTGACACATCTCACCACAGAGTTTGAAGAAAGAGCAGTTGCAACAAACGCCCCATGACCATCAGTTACACTGAGTCCTCTGAGCTTAGCAGGTTCTTCATCTCTTCATGTAAAACAACAGTAATATCACTGACGCTTTAAACTTAAGTATTTTCCATTTTCTGTAACACTTATTATGACTCTGCGGAATACCACCGCCTCGCACACCAGTATTTACAGTAAATCTTATATTTGGCTTATTTTTAGCTTTATATTGATCTTCTTGTCTCACGTGTCACTTTCACCTTGAGAAACAAAAGTTTTTCAGGATTACATAATAAAAATCTGTTATCTCGCTTAGAGCGGTGCATGAAATTTGCGCGAAAGCCTGAAATTCTCAAGTCCCAACATTTTACGCTGAAGCTTGACAACATTGGGAGACAGAGAAGAAATACTGAGAAGCTTCAGAAAAGAAACAACATTGAACTAAACCTCTAAACCTGCAGCATCTGAGATGAAACTATTGTCATAGAGAGCAACACAAATAAAACCATTAAGAGAAGAAACCAACAACTAGAATTAAATGAGTAACTCACAGTGACTTTGGGACAGTTACCAGCCTGGGTCTGACTCCAACACTGTTTCACATTTCACACTGAAGCATCTTGATATGCAGCAGAAAAAGGATGTTGGACAGATGCAACAGGAAACTGGCTAAGTGGCTGATTACACAGAAACGAAGACGAACTGTCCGACAACGATAAAAACACACAAGGGTTCACTAGGCAAGGAAGTGACAAGAGATGACAGAGGAGACTAATGATTGACATGTCAGACAACATCTGACGTCTCTGGGCAGCAGCTTAATGCAATGTGTCACTCCGTTTTTTCTTCTGTCACGTGATTCTGCTGTGGGAAAAATATAGCCTATATTTCCACACACTTAAGGGCTTTTTTTTTTTTTTAATACTTTATTGCAGAATTCAAGTCTTAAGGGCTTTTGAGCAAGACACAAACCTACAAAATAGGTTTGTACAGGCTAAAACTAATAGTGTCTACAGGTGTCTATCTTCAGCATGTGACCTCACTGGCCCTGTTGTTTTCTATATGACACAGAAAGAAGCTCCTATTAAAATAAACACATCAGTTTCACGCCCGTCACGTATAGTTTTAATAATGGATTCTAATGTAAACAAGACTATGTCTTTTAGTTGAAATGACCAGGGGCAACAAATAGTGGGTGCTGGAGATGGTAAACAACATGGCAAAATGTTGTACTAGCTGGAGGTAATAACTGGAGAGAGACTGAACATGGCTTTGATATTTCACACAAGAGAAAGCCCCGCGTGAGCAGGGCATCAAAAAATTGAGAAATACTCTTAGTGTTCCTCTCCACGGAAATCTTTAGTAAAAGGCGAAAGATTTATACGATATGAAGAGAAACAAGAGTGTACTACCGGCTACAGCAAAGGAGACTGACCCGGTCCTCTGCACCAGTCCTCTCGGTCATGGTTCATTATCACGTGGGCAATTAAAAAAAAAACTCGACTCTACGTGTTCATCTAAAATAATAATAATAATAATAAAAATAAAATTATTTTCTGCGCCAGAAACAAACCAGTTTTCACCACATTTCAGTATAAAAACTCGAACATATTCATTCATCTACTGCCGCGCTGTGCATTGTGGGAACATGGCGGCCGAGGACACGCCTCTATTTTTTTTCTTCTTTTAAACACAAGCAAAGCAAAACCACAAAATCACTTCTTATCCCTAGCCCTAATGCAGATAACCATCGCTAAACATCGATCGACCGAATCGGTGGTGTCCAATCACTATCGTGCAGTTTTTTCGCTGAAGCTCTGCGCATGCGCAGTGCACACCGCACGGAATAACCACATCAGGAAAGTTATTATCGCCCATTATGATAATAAACTGACTTGATGCCGCGTTGCCATGCAGCTCTATTCAGGTCAGTCAGCATATTATTATTTATGTCTACGATCAATACCAACGTTACCGCTTATCAACATAATGCAAAATTATATTAGTTCAGATACTTTGTCAAAAATTTATACCAAATACGTATGAGCTTCAATACTTTTTTTTAAACACAAGAGAAAGCCCCGCGTGAGCAGGGCATCAAAAAATTGAGAAATACTCTTAGTGTTCCTCTCCACGGAAATCTTTAGTAAAAGGCGAAAGATTTATACGATATGAAGAGAAACAAGAGTGTACTAATGAACTAGACATGAAGGGACGGTTCCGATCTCCGCCTTAGTCCTCTCTGTGATGGTTCCTACTCCTCCACAATAACATACCTGCATTCCCAACTTAAACTGTACTACATTAACTTAACTTGTTCTACTTAAACTGTCTCCATTGCCCCGAAAAACAAACCGCAGACCTTTCACAACTCAGTTTAAAACAAATCAACTTCATCTTAACAAAGACAGGTAAATAGAGTATCTTTGATCTTAATTCGTCGCTGCTGTCATGCAGTGCATTGTGGGAACATGGCGGACGAGGCCACCCCAAAACCGTCTTTGGCCATCCTTCTCCTATTGTAAGTAGTAAAACAGTCTCTCTAAATCACATTTCTCGTGGAAAAAAGGAAGAAACTGATCATTAACTTTAGCTTGACCGAGTCGAGACTGTAACGTGCCTCACAGACGATTATTTTTGCTCCTTTTGACTGGAGCTGTGCGCAGGCGCAGTACAAGACTCAAAGACTAAAACTACATCAAGAAAGTTAGTTTCTGCTCCGCCCGGGCAGCAGTAGCACACACAGGTTATAACAGTGAACACTTTGTCATCAATTCATTACTGTTTTTTTCTGTTTCAAACCTGTTTCTGTGGCCCGAGGTGACTGAATAAAATGTAAATATTTATCGTTATTGAGATATAGCTATTATCAGAGAGGAGCAGCTTCACCGACAAGGTTGGAGAGAGTGCATTTAGTCACTTTTAGTTACACACACACACACACACACACACACACACACACACACACACACACACACACACACACACACACACACACACACACACACACACACACACACACACACACACACACACACACACACTTCCATGTACTTCTACTTTGTACAGTACAACCAGACTACGCTACACTAAATCAGTGTCCATCCCTGTTCGTCAGTGATCTTTTTTCCAGAGAAAGAGTTGATTGTAACAGGACAGATTCACTACTTGCACCTTTATGGACCACATCCTTTTTCAGATTTGTGACTTGTTCTAATAATCACATGTTTCACAGTGTGTTATTCAGGACTCAGTCTGATATCATTGCGTCTTTACTCAATATTTGATTTTTGAATCACATACCTCCTCAAAGTATCTATCTATCTATCTATCTATCTATCTATCTATCTATGGAATAACCTTTTTCCCCCTTTTATCACGAATTGATCTGACTTGATCCAGTGAGAAACACTCAGACTGTAACGTTACGTTTGTTCGAGCTGGTGTTATTTGTTTTCCCTCCTTCTTCTCCGTTTTAAACAGACTCACTTCACCTCCTCCCCCTCCTCCTCCTCTCTCCTCCTCCTCTTCTACTTCCATTTAAGGTAAGCTGCTGCTGCTGCTGCTGCTGCTGAAGTGTCAGCGGAGCGGCAGTTTGGGCTCCGCGCTAGCCGCCGCCAGCTCGTTGGCTTCCCGTTCACGTATCAGCACACACCGCGTAGTGACACCGGTTGAACGGATGAACCGTGTCTCCACCGGGTCATTAAAGACAACTAACCCCCCGCCCCGGTCTCCGCCTTCTCCCGGTACCTACATGTTGGTTGGTGCCGCCGCTCGTCGGTGCCGCTGCGCCTCTCAGCTCCAGGTTGGACCGGCAGCTGATCTGAGGTCAGCTCTGACCCTCACCACAGAAATACACCAGCCGACGGTCGTCAATCAAATCTGTTCCCAGATCAGCTCCATCGGGAGATCAGCCGCCCCTGGAGCCGGAAGTGCTCCTTTGAATCTCAACGGCGGTCTGAACTGTTGAGAGCGCCCCCCTGTGGTGGGAGGGGGGACGAAACAAATAAAACATCTGCACTGCTCGGAAAAAATAATATAAAAATATAGCTACATTTATTAAATACGTCTATAAAATATAATGATGATCTAAATAACTTAAATTAAAAAAATTTTTTTACTTTCTAAATATTGCATTGCTGAATTCTCCCATGTCTTTCTCACAGTGAACAGTTCAGACTTCAGCAACAAATCATCACAGATATCAGTCAACACAAACACCATGTTCTCATCAACATCACATAGGTCAGTAACTTCGTAGAAAAAAATACATACAAACACAATAGTAGATGTAAAGTACAAATAAAACATCAGTAAAGGGCAGGATTAAAATTAAAAGGTTGGTTCTTGTAGTAGGGGCAGTCTAATGGCTGAACATCATTTCACCCTGCTCAGCTCCTGCAGATCTCAGACCTATGAAACCAGACACCAACAACCCTGAAAATCCAAAAGCTCAGATCAATGACTGACAAGTGAGTCACAGCATGAAACAACATCAGTTTGACTGAGTTTTGCGTAAAGATGCCACAAAGAGACGGAAATTTAACAAAATGTTTGCTTTATTTTTTCAGTTTTTTATCCAGGACAACTCATTCAAGGATAATCAAGGAGAAATAAGCACTATTGTTTTTATTAGAACTTTTTCTGTTTTTACATTTTGTCAGAGATGGAGGGTGAATTTATCAGGATTGGTCAAAGCAAAACAAAAATAATAAATGAATATATAATAACAATACATTAATAATTAATTCAGTACAATGAAGTGTGGCGTCAATGACAGAATAACAATGGCCCAGAAAATGTAGGGTTGTTATTGTTTTCACTGCTTCTTCTGTGGTACTGCAATAATCACCAGCACTAACTCAACTCAACTCAATCAACAACAGTAGAGGAAGAAACGGAGCGCGCTCACAAAGGTCTGCACCCCAGCCTCCTGAAGAGGAAACACTTTTTTTTTATTATTTAAATAATGTTTTATCAAAGCTTCTGTTTTTTTATTTTCATAAAACGATTCTAAAACTTCTCTGTTCTTTAAACTTTTATTTTTTTTGCATTTTTGATTCATTTTCCTTTTCAGAGATTTTTAAAGTTTTTTTTTTTTGTCTCCATTAAACCACAATGTGTCCGTTTTTGCAAGTGTGAGAAACTGTATCTGTACCCTGGTGTGTGTGTGTGTTTATGTATGTATGAATGTATGTATATGTGTGTGTGTGTATTGATGTGTCCTTGGCTGAGGCTCATTGGAACAACTTGGAGTTGTTTAAGTGCTTGTGTGAATGCAAAGCCTGCACGTATGAAGCATGACGACGTGTATTTAAACATGTATGGTGTGTGTGTGTGCGTGCGTGCATGTGTGTTTGTGTGTTATGTCCTTGCACAGCTTTACCTGTAGTAAGGTCATTACAGCAAAGACATTCATACTGAGAGGTTGAAGCTGGCTCAAACAACAACATGTGTGGCCTTAAGCTAGCCTGTGTGTGTGTGTGTGTCTACAAAGTGAGCTTATCATGGAGTGTATCGAGCTAGTATGTGCACAAGGGGGTGACCAGACTAAGTGAAGTGGGTGTCTCTCAGTGCCTATATAAGGATCAGTGTAAATGTGTGTGTGGGTGTTGATACTGTAAATCATGTGTTTGCACGACTGTGTAAAGCTTATTATGAGTCTGTATAGCCACTGCATGATGTGTGTGTATGTTGTGTGTGTGTGTGTGTGTGTGTGTGTGTGTGTGTGTGTGTGTGTGTGTGTGTGTGTGTGTGTATGTTGTGTGTGTGTAGAAGGCACGGAGGTGTGTGGGAGGCTCAGTCTCTCAGGTCCATGCTGGAGCCGAACAGAGCCACCAGCTGCTCCTCGTAGTGGGCGATGTTCCTCTTCATGATCTCCTTACAGGAGCCCAGGAGACGCTCGAACGCCTGGATGTCTATTACTGCAGGGGGAGGGGGGAGGGGGGAGAGGGGAGGGGGGAGAGGGAGAGGGAGTGTAAGGACCAATAATAAAACCTATTGTTTTTCATTCAAACAGTGAAGAGCTGTTCACCTGTAGAGGCTCAATTAATGGAGCCACTTCACATTCAACACACACACAGCCTTGATATATGATGAGTGTGTGATTGCTGCTGGCCGAGTGGTTTATATTAATTGCTTTTAATTCCACATGAAGCATTGACGAGCTCGAAGTAACAGAACTCATTGAAACATTATAACAGCTACAAACACGTAGAAATGTCCTGAGGCTCTTTAGACACAGGTGTCACATTCACCATCACTGGTGGAGACAAAGACAGGACTGTTATTATGACTGTGACAAGCGAATATTTAGCTTCACAGGCAGGTTTATAGTGACTAAAACTAATCCTGTCTATTACCACCTCCGCAGGTGACCTTGTCTGACCTCACTGACCCTGCAGGTTTTAAGACTTTAACACAATCTCTTCCAAAACATCAGTTTCACATCCCTCACATTTGGTTTTTGGAGTAAATCCTGATGTAAACACTCTCCATGTGATCTTTATCACAGTCGTAGTTAACAAAGCCTGTTGTTTCATGAAGATCTTCCACAATCTTACATTTTGAATATTCAACCCCAGAGGAAGCTCCACAGGGAAACATAAAAACTGACTCATATTGTTCATCTCCATGGAAATCTGATGTAAAAGGTGAAATAATTATACGATGAGTGAACTGAGGTGGAAAAGTGGAGCTGGTTCTCTGCATCAGTCCTCACCTGTGACCTCACGTTAAATAATTACACACATGATTCATCTTCAACAGTTCTATTTTCCTAGAAACAAATCACTATGAAAACTTCTACATGTTCTGGTAAAAAACCATACAGTTCTTATCAATCACAGTGGCTGATGACAGCGACGAGGTGGTTCCTACTCACCCAAACACTTGACGCTGCCGACTGCGTAGGCAGAGGCAGCTCTGGGTTTGTTAGTGACCAGGGCCAGTTCCCCAAAGTACTGACCCCTGCTACAGCGTGTTAGCTCCACCTCTGCATTGTCTGCATGGTCCGCCTTCGTCTGCAGGGGAGGAGGAGGAGGGAGGACGAAGGGTGAGGAGGAGTGAGGGAGAAGGAGGAGAAGATGAAAAGGTGAGAGGCGGTGAGCTCCTGCTGTTGCCAGGCAGAACTAAACAACACAGCGGTTTTGATGGGAGCTCAGCTCAGATGAAGTTTAACTGTTGTTTGATGCTTTTTTGTCTTTGGTTTAAATTCACACCGTTTATTATGTGGTGTCATGGTTACGGGCGAAGCTCAGGTGAAGGATCAGGTTTCATAAATTAATTCAACTAAAGCTGTTATAGCAACATCACTCACTTTACTCTTCATCATGATCTTCACCTCCCCAGACTCCACGATGAAGAAACACTCAGCCTTGTCTCCCTGAGGAGGAGGAGGAGGAGGAAACACGGTTACCATGGAAACAGCTCAGTAGAAATGTGTGAGACTCTTCACCAGGTGGTGTCTCACCTGTGTGATGATGCGTTCACCATCTAAGAACTGCTTCATTCCTAATACGTCCACGATCTTCATCCTCTCTGTCGCCTGGAGACAAGACGGGGACGAGAGGAGAGCAGAGTTAATGGTCGCCGTTCACCGCTGACCGTTAGCTGTTAGCTGCACGGCTAACTGTGAACTCACCTCCAGTGATTTGAGTAACGGCACCGACTCAATGAACGTCTCATACATCCTCCTCTTCTTGGCGTTGGTCTTCACAATGAGTCTACGAAATGTGGCGCGGTCCTAAAAACAAACACATGTAAACATGAGAGTCGAGAGCAGCTCTTCTCTGCCTGTCGTTCTCTGTCTGGCCACAAGGGGGCGCCGCGGCAGCATCAACACATCTCCATTCATAAACAACAGGGCTCCATTCTTAACAACCTGCTGTTAGACTGAAGCTGCTCTGACACAGAGATTTACCTGAGCTGTATTAACAATGGTTCACTGCTTAAACCAGAGCTGCTGAGCTCTATACACACACACACACACACATATGGTCAGACCACAGAGCAACACACACACACAGTGTTTTCTTACCAGCCCCCATAGTGCCCCTTCCTGGGTAGCGACGATAGTGGCAGCACGTGGTGTGTTGTACATGAGTGCCAGCTCCCCGAAGCTGCCTTTATTATCGTACTGACCCACACATGTTCCCGATACCACAATGTCATACACGCCCCTGTAGAGAGAGAGAGAGAGAGAGAGAGAGAGAGGGCAGGGTGGGGGCAGAGGGGGGAAAAAACAGGAAAGTGGAATTAGATCCAGATGATTAAATGATCGATGTTTAGTTTATCAATCAGCTGGTTTAAAGAGATGACTAATTAACTGATCACTGATCCGTAGCCTGTGGACACGGTGTGTCGGCCTGTTGTATATCTGTATGAACTGTTGTATATCTGTATGAACTGTTGTATATCTGTATGAACTGTTGTATATCTGTATGAACTGTTGTATATCTGTATGAACTGTTGTATATCTGTATGAACTGTGTCACAGTATCACCAGATTAAACCTGAGTAATAGACAGTGCGGTAGCTCGTCAGGATTAACCAGTCATTATCAAAGACAGCCTTTCTTCCCATTGGCTGCGTGGTTGCTGGTGGAGAATTAGTTTGACTGGATTACCACTGTTACCACGGCGATGAGATGATGATCACTTGTGTGGTGGGATAGCAAAGCTCAGTGTAAAACAGTGGACTGCTGATTCTACAGAGGAGGCCCGGCTCTTTTCGCTGCTCCAGATCCCTCCGTGTGTGTGTGTGTGTGTATGTATGTGTCCATACTGCTGACATTAGCCTCCCCTCACAGCCACGAGCCAGGGAAACCCTGGGAGGAGTAGCAGGAGCAGTAGAAGCACTGCTGGTAAAGGTCACGTCTCCAGTTAGAGACACTGTGATGGACAGAGTGTGAACAGGCTGATAACACACGATGAGGGGAGTGAAGCTGTCAGAGAGACTGAGGCTGTGGAGGAAAAACAAGCAGCTACACCACTGGGTGGGGAGGGGGGGCGTGTCCTCCCGCTCTCTGTAGGGTTACAGGTCAAAAACCACCATCTTGGTTTCAGGCACAGTGATGAGCTGGACGGTGGTGACGGTCCTCCTCCGCCCACAGCTGTTCATCACCACCTCACAGAGAGAAACCTGCTCTGAAACTCGGCTCTCTTCCTTCAGATGCTGTTGTTACCAGAGATGTCTCCCTGTTTTTTATGCATTATTGACTTTTCTATGTGATTATTTATTCTATTTTTTTTCCCATCTCATTTTACATTGATACTCAAATGTTAATGTTAATTTCATGTTTCTTCATGTGAAGCTCTGGAGCAGGTCACATGTGTGAACAGGAGTTGGTTAATGCATGTATCAATATTTACTGTCACACAGACAGAACAAACACTGTGTCTGTCCTGCTTTAATCTAACCTTGCACAGGGTCAGGGGTCGCAAACGCTGACTGAGCTGCTCTCTGCTCCCCTACCTCTCTATGACGTAGAAGTTGTCTCCGTCGTCTCCCTGGTCGATAACGTGCTCCTGGGGCTGAACCCTCAGCTCAAACATGGCGTCCAGCACCTCCGAGAACTGCTCCTAGAGGGGGAGGAGAGAGAGAGAGTTTGAGTGAGTGAGTGAGTGAGTGAGTGAGTGAGTGAGTGAGTGAGTGAGTGAGTGAGTGAGTGAGTGAGTGAGTGAGTGAGTGAGTGAGTGAGTGAGTGAGTGAGTGAGTGCTCCCTGACCTGGTCTAGTGTTTTGAAGAGGAGGATGTCTCTGCAGGCCTCCTGCAGTCTGCAGCGCTGCTCGTCTGTCTTTGGATGAACCACTCTGGGCTCCGAGTCCTCATCGTCCTCATCTGGGTTGAATGCCTCCGCACACACTGGAAAGAGGACACAGTTTGGACAGATTTAACACATGTTTACACACAGTTCACACACACTCACAGACACAGACAGACAGACAGACAGACAGACAGACAGACAGACAGACAGACAGACAGACAGACAGACAGACAGACATGTCCTCAGACTGAACACTGACATTTTGTTTGGGAGTTTTCTACAAGTGTAATTGAAACCAAACTCCAATTAAAACATATAGATTAACCTCACTCTGAAATAGAGCTG
>NC_140913.1:15286684-15362701 GCF_045865225.1 Trachurus japonicus | reverse complement strand
CAACACTTAATCGATTAATCGAACAATAATCAATTATTAAATTAATCGTCAACTATTTTGATAATCGAATAATCGGTTTGGGTAGTTATTTAAGACAAAAGTCAAAATTCTCTGATTTCAGCTTCTTAAATGTGAATATTTCTGGCTTCTTTGTTCCTTCATGACAATAAACTGAATATCTCTTTGGTTTGTGGACAAAACAAGACAATTGAGGACGTAATCTTGTGGTTTGGGAAACACTGATTGACATTTTTTAACATTTTATTGACCAAACAACTAATCGATTAATCGTTTAAATAATCAACAGATTAATCGATAATAAAAATAATCGTTAGTTGCAGCCCTACTCTGAAATTAACATTAACCTTTCTAGCATGATTGTAACTAATGAGTTCAATAACCAGTGCATTTCCCAGAGAAAATAAAATACTCTCTCTCACACACACACACACACGCACAGACGTTACACAACACAGAGAGGAGCAGACGGAACAACATCTTCACTACAAGAGGAGGTGTGGCTAAGGACATGACACAGTGACATGTTCAGACTCTAACTGAAGGTCCTTTCACATGATCACAGTGTCTCACATGACTGTCAGCACACGGAGCGTGCGCCTGCATGCGTGCGTCTTATCTTGGTGTTCATACCAATCATATTTGGGAGTGTGTGACTTGTGAGGTGTTAACATGTGAAATCAGATTAATAATAATAGAGCTCATAAACAGCAGCTACTGACTGTCTGAGTGTGAACACCCCACACAGAGGTCGTGACCTCTGACCTGGCTCTGCGACCACAGACGTTTGTGTTTGGTTGGTGTCACAGCTGTTTCTTCACTGTTATGAGGAGCAGAGAGCTCACTAGGACCATCGTGTTCTCACACACCTCTGTGCGAACATGTCATCATTACATCATCACCGTCAGCTATGACGACGGGCGGGAACGTGTCACTTTTATCTAGTACTCAGACCACATCCCCCATAGACGCACACCTGTACAGTTTAGTGTCACTCTGATGCTGCCACAGACCTACGGTGGCCCAGAGGGTTCAGCTCACTGCAGCTCAACAACACACACTGTGTTTTTGAGTTGTGTAGGTTTGTGGATAGTTATAGGATTGTCGGTGGGGGACGTATTGTGTACTATGTATGTATGCATGTATGTAGAATTTTGGCTTTCTCATTAGACTGCTTATGGTTTCGTAACGAAATGGATTCGGCAGCTATAAGCTTCACTTTAGCCGAAACTCTTTTCAACCAGTTATATTTTTAGTCTGAGGGCAAGTGATAGAAATGCTCTTAATAGAAGGAAAGAACTTTTTTCTTTTTTCTTTTCTTTTATTCTATTTATTTATTTTTATTCCTGTCTGTTTAGTTTTTTGTTTTGTTTTTTACTTTGGAAGAGTGCATACATGTTTGAGTACGTATAATCCTTTTTTTTTTATTAATCCCCTTCATCTGTCTATTTTTCATTTTGAGGTACATACGTTAATACAACTTAAATGACCTTTTTATGTAAATGTGTATGTGTAAATGTGTATTGTGTCTGTAGTGTCTGAAATGTTTTATGTTCAAAATGAGGAAAATCAATAAAAAGAGTTGGGAAAAAAACAGCTATATTTTGTTAACTACCTTGAACCCGATTTTGTAAAAAAAAAAAAAAGATTTTTTTTTTTTTTGATGCTGTGATCGAAATAAACATAAACGACGACGACGACAATACTCTACTCCATCTACTCACATTTAACCAGACACGCATCACTGACACACAAGCTGTGAGTAGTGACATTCCTGGTGTGGATTACATGAAGGGACATGACGTCAAACACACTTACACAGGTGAACACACACACACACACACAGGTGAACACACACACACACACACACGTGAGCACACACACAAGTGTCTTACCTGACACTCTCCTGTTGAATCTGCTGGGTGGCGGCGCTGCAGAGAGAGAGAGACAGAGAGAGAGAGAGGGGATGTTAACATCAGGGTTTATATTTGAGGGGGACAGTTTGATGCCATCATCATCATCATCATCAACGTTCATGACGACACCTGAAGACAAAGAACAAAGGGACAAAATTCATTCCTACGTGGTCAGGTACAGCTCGTCAGGTGTGTGTGTGTGTGTGTGTGTGTAGGGTGTTAATTTCCACACACAGTGGGTGAGGTCAGAGCTCTAAACACCTGCTTTCTAACACCGAGCTGTTACACGCAGCACGGACATAGTAGTTGACTGCTGACACACACACACACACACACACACACACACACACACACACACACACCTTATTACCCCCCTGTCAGAGTCCATTAGATGTGGGCTGTGAGGACGGAGCCTGGGGGACACTCGCACATACACTCGACCGTCCCTGGTCGCCATGGAGATGCTCAGAGTTCAACTCTGTTCTCTGGCTCAGCACTGAGCTCAGATCAGCCAATCACCCCCCAACGCAGTTCAATACTCCCTCACTCAATATACCGATGGTGTCGTGTACAACACAAATACTGGTTTTACACACAATATGGATGAATGAGTGTATATGTATGTACAGAATGTGACTAACAGTATGAAAACAACGAGCGTAACCGCCGCCGGCACTGAAACACCTGTTGTTGCTGCTGATCGTCAACGGAGCTTCTTCCTGTTCATGTTGATGCTGATGTTGTTGACATGGTCTTTCCTCTTGGGCATCATCGCGTTGTTGTGGCGACGGACTGACGATCCAGACGTGTGGCGCCAAAATTATGGCCACCGTGTTTGTTAAATCTCATTATATCTGCATGTTTTCACCATGTTAGCGCCACAGCCACAGATCACTGCGGTGAAACTGACCTGACCTAACCTGACCCCCCCACCTCTAACCCCCCCCCACCCCCCCCTCCCTCTGGATGAAACTATTCATGGGTATATGAGTGAGTCATGTGCCCTCAGAGAACAGAGAAGTGTCCTTTACCATCAGAGCAGCTCACAGCCATTAGTCATCTGTTGACCTGAAGCTCCGGTCCCCATGACTCCATGTTTAAACACCACCACACCAGGAGCATTTATCTTTCTAAACAAACTCATTTCACATTGTTCCAGTTTTATTTCCAGCCATCTGGGTGGTTGTACGGCCTCATATACAAGCAGTGGTCACTCAGCTACATATCCTAATGCCCGGGGGGGGGGGACACCCACACACTCGTATCCTCATTAGGAAGGAGGGAGAATGAAAGGAAGGAAGGAAGGAAGGAAGGAGGGAGGGAGGGAGGGATGTTCCCTGTGAAGAGAGTTGTCAGCGGAGGTGTACAAGGAAACACCAGGTGTGAACCACCAGGATAAAACCTAGAAAATGATTTCAGAAACTTCCTTTTTATTCCACCTTTTCATGCTCTCCTCCCCTCCCCTCCCTCTCTCTCAAACTCCATTATGGGAAAATGGTCGCCGACTGAGAGGACACATACCAAACTGCTTAAAATGATTTGTTTTGATCCAAGTCAAACTCCTGAGCAGGTCAAATCACCGTGGGCAGCACAATCTTTCTCTCTCACACACACACACGCTTTATTTCTTCACAAACCCAGAGCTTTGTTTTAAATTACATTGTAATTAGTTCCACATTTTCCCCATTCCAGTTTCCTGTCTTCTCTGTTTTCCTGCTTTGTGTTTTTCTTATTAATGTATTTGATCTAAAAAAAAAAAATCTGTTATATGATTTCAACAGTTCAAACTTCTGTCTCATTGATCCTGATTCATTCTTGTAGATATTGCTAGATATTGTGGGTCTGTTCTCCTCTACATGTCTTGTGTATTTGACATTGTGTGTTTTTAATGACTTTGTGTGAGTGTATATACAGCATTTATATTTGTGCTTTGTCCAGTTAACTAAACTAAAGTGTAAAATGTTCCAGCTCAGGTGAGTTCAGGATCTACCTGCTGCTCACATGTTATAACTCAGAATCAGGTGAGGTGAAGGAAACACACGACATGAACAAACATCAAGACTCAGTTTGTTTGTGCAACTTGTTTGAATTCAACGTGTTGGGAGTCGTGGTGTGGAGCAGCAGCCGAGAGCAGGTGGACACAATGGAGACTGTGTGTGTGTGTGAGTCTGAGTATGAAATGTGTGAAGTGCTTTCCCTACAGTCATGTGGCTGGGAGGAGGTGATGGGGGGTGGGAGGGGGGTGGTTGTATTAAGTGTATGCCTGAAGTTGCCTTGGCAACCAAATACAAAGAAAATCTCATTGCCATAACAACACTACCCCTCTTCACCCTCCACCCCTCCCACCCCCCCTCCCCTCTATCCAGCTTCTAACAAGTGGCAGATCCCCCCCCCCCCCTCCACTCTCTGCATCCCCTCCATACACACCCACACACTGCCATAACAACATTAGCAGATGGAGAGACAGAGAAGAGAGGAGAGGGGGAGGACAGAGAGAGCTGAGGGGGGTTGACAGGGAAAAAAAAGAGAGAGAGCGAGAATGAGAGAGAGAGAGAGAGAGAGAGAGAGAGAGAGAGAGAGAGAGTCTGTGAATCACTTCCTGGTGCTTCATTGATTCTCTTACATTCGTTCACAGACTAAATCCAGATCAGGACTGAGGCTTCAGCTCCTCAGTAACTGCACATCTCAATATCTGACACTCTGATATTTGATTTGATTTAAAAAGTGTCTCAGAGAGGGACGGAGACGGAGACGGAGACAGAGACGGTGTCATTCTGGATTAGTTGGAGTTAAACAGAGGAAGCAGCAGCAGCAGCAGCTCAAGAGGTTCAGGCTCTGGTGTCTGTCTGCTACTGTTAATTCTCTCATCACTTCACTTCCTCAACAGACACAGGAAGGGTTGGTTTTAAAATGTCTGTTGGCAGCGAGTCGACTCATCACGGTCCGTGATCTACTGGTCTTTTTGATTCATGTCATATTTTGGGGGTTACTGAGTGTGTGTGTGCGTCTGTCACACTTCAGTGTTACTAAATTCATCCAGTTAAAGCAACAAACACTTCTTCTTCTCTCTCCCTCCATCTCACTGCTCTTTCTTTTCCATCTTCACCATCTCTCCATTTTCCCCATCGTTCTCCTCCTCAGCAACAGCCCCCACCATCTGTCTACGCGGAACCCCCCGCCCTCCCACCCCCGAGGCCATGATTGATAACAGCAGGGTCAGTTATGGAGCGGCGAGCTTCCCTCACGTGTCTCACACACACACACACACACACACACACACACTCCAGAGGAGGGGCGAGGGGCTCCTGTAACTGTACTCAACTGTAACTGTGAAATACATGCGTGATAAACATATAAGCCTGACAACACCATATAAATTCCTGCAGATATCTGCAGTCGCTGGACGGTAAATTGTGGCGTTTCTTTCACCGCTTCACCTCCCGTTTCTCTTCACGACCTGTCGTCTTCACATCCTTCACCTCCTCCTCTCTCCTCAGCACCACGAGACGTTAACCTGCTGCAGCAGAGTCTCTGTATATCAGGTGTGACTGCTGAGCTCAGCAGCTCCAGCTCCACTCCACAACACCAGGACAACATGAAAGTCTGATTTAAAACACATGGCTGTCTGTGGAGTGAACTTACACAATCACACACCTCAAAGTGAGAACGTGCACGGATGCACAATAAATGGCAAATACACAATAACACCGCAGCCTGTCACTGATTTAAATGATGTACATGTATATATATCACTGTAGGTGAGAACAGAGCTAGTCATATTATTTTGGTGTCCATTATGATTTTGGCTTCAAACAATGACTGAAACAGGAAAATCCAGATAAAACCACTATTGTGTCACATCCTGTTTCTGCAGCTTTGCGAGTCCTGTGAGACACTTGGATCTGTGACATTGTTTTTCAAACTTATTTCAGCGCTGCGGTTCACTCTTTTATCTGTGAGCTCAGTGTTCTTGTTGAAACAGCAATGAGCTGCATAGGTGACAGGTGTGTTGACACTGAAAACATCATGTATACCCAGTAAAAGTACATTCAACCCTTAACTGTTTGGAAACTGGTTTTCCTTGTTTTTTCTGTTTTCGGTGGTGCTCGACATTAGCTTTACTATGAACAAGCTGCTTTCTAACAGGTTGATTAAAATATGTTTTTATGAAAATGATGATCATGATGACTGAAATTGGTATGAGCATCTGTCTATTGTATTCAATGCATCCAATTAGCTCATGTTATCTCTAGCTCGCTACGATTAACTTTAGTTATCTAACTTAGACCTGGTGATATCTCTGGGCTGCTCTAGGTGAATATACAGGTGGGCTCGGCACTAGGCAGGCATCGTCTGTGCTGACGTGTCATGTCTGCTGGCTAAGGTGTGTCACACCAGACACAAATGATGAGTGTCATACAGATGTCAATTACTGCCTCCAGCAGACTGGGGTCTTAACAAATAGACTGAACAGAGTCAAAGTGCTGAATATTCAGACGGATCAGACTTTGAATAACATGAACTCTCCCTCATCACGTCCACTGGGAGATAATGTGTATCATCATCATCAGTGCTGCTTCATGCCAGCAGCTGTGTCATGTGAGAGTCAGCTGGGAGAGGAGATGACATGTCACTGTGAAGAAATACTACATGCTACTGTGGTCAGCGAGAGAGCAGACCTTACAGGGAGCAGAGCAGAGCGCTTCAAATCCTCAACCACGCAGGAGGATTATAGGAAATGCCTCAGGACGCCCTAAAGCCAGAGCAAAGTTCAGCGGAGCTTTTGCAGGACAGAGGTTTAACTGAGGACCTGACTATCAAACTCACCCAGGTTCACTCTCTGGTTTCTCCAGAGGATCTAGGAGGCCAGATCACAGAGTGTAGTGTGACTCTACCAATAGCTTCCTGAATCCAGAGTGAGTTGCTCCACCATCAGCATCTTTGCAGCACCTGACTCCTGGCTAATACAAATAGGGTATAGCTCAGCGGAGATATTGGTTTGTAGTGGATATGTCATTAAAGAGGCAGCGTCCTCTCAGTCCTCCACACTTTTACTGACTGGATAAAGTGTAAAACAGGTGAGTTCTGTGAACAGTCGTCACAAAGGTATCAGGATGAAAACATGTTTATTTCTGCTCTAAGGTTGGACATTTCAAAGCAGTACTAAAGAGCTTTCATTTTTGGTTGAGTTTGGCAGCGCCAGTGGACCAAAGCAGTAGTGTTTTGCCTGAAGGAAGACCCCATTTCCCATGAGCACTAGTGCGTAGCCTAAACATCCTGATCGCGCATCTAGTCGTGTGCATGGATCTATTATAATACATCCATGGACGTGTGCAACAACTCGGTGCTGACCTGTTGATCTGCCTATTTTGTGATCTTATAATCAGTATCTCCTCATTCATGGTGTCAACGGGGTAAAATGATGTCTGAAAACCTCTGACCTGTTGACTTCAGGCCAGCCCCAGCCCATTACAACGCTTTCAAGCTGTAGTCCGGGAAATATGATCCGCCGTGACGAAGCGAAGCCGCAGCCAGTGGAAGCTCACACATTGACCATAATAGAAACGTATTGGCTCCGGCACGGCGGCGGAGCCAATACGTTTCTATTACAACCTGTTGTAAGTCGATGTACCATCACAAAAGTTCTGAAAATATTATATGGAGGTTGAAAAGTTACTTAGTGTTGAGTTAGGGCTGCACAATTAATCTTATTTTCATCGCAATGTCAACATGCACGATAAACAGAACTATGGTTAATATGCACACCTGAATATTTGATCGCAATATTTACAGCAACACAGAGACAAGGAGGTGTTAGGAGATGAGGAGGAGGAGGAGTCAGAGAGAGACAGTCTGACCAGATTAGTCAGCGTCACTGATAAGGTGAGACACCTACTGATAATGAATACATCTGTATCTGTGATGATCCCGATCTGATCCATCACGTCTGAACAGGTTTACATGCTCTCAGGTTAATGAGTGAACAGTGTGAACAGTGAGACAGAGGAGTTTCTGATTTATCACAGTCAGAACCTGTGTGAACATCGACTTTATTACACTGAAGCTGTAAACACTGACACAAAGCTACAGAATCTCACAGCACCGAGTAACACACAGATACATCCACCCCTCTGAATGAGAGTATTACACCTTTACACACCTAACACATAAGATTTCCTTTGTGACAGTTGAACAGTGGGGGTCCATGGCATCACTCAAGTTAATAATCACTTGTCTTTTGTCTTTCTGATGGACTTTTTGTCCTGACATCTCCTCTCTTCCATCACACACACTTCCTCATTTCTCTACGACGCTCTCTCTTTATGTTTCTCTTGCCCATCCCTCTATTTGTCCTTTTCCCGCTCTCTGGACGAGTCTACGTCATTCTTTCTCTCCATCCTTGCCAAGAAACTAGCTTCTCTCTGCCCCCCCCTCTTTCTTGTCTATACCTCCCTTTCTCTCTCTTTCTCCTCCATTATTCTCACGCTCTGCTCTGTTTCTGTTTCAGCCTGTTTCCCACCAACACTCCCTCTCTGCTCTCTTTACCTTTCCCATTATCTAACTCTGTTTCCCTCCCACAATAACTCTCTCTCTCTAATATCTTTCTGCCTCTCTTTCCCACTATCTCACCCCCCTCTCTCCTCTCCCCCTCTCTCTCCTCTCTCCACAGACTTCAGGCCTTAAAAGGAAGTCGTCCTGTCCCACTTACAGCTGCCTTGGTTTTAACCCTTTCCCAGAGTCACTAGGTCTGACGTCTCTTAACCCTTTAGCGCCCGCCTTGTCCACTATTTCCTGTTCTTCAACGTCACAAACTCACAGTCCAACTACAGATTATTCTCGCTATTAATCAATCAATCCTTTTGTGTGTAAAATAATGATCAATTAGTTATGAGGATGGATCCAAAAATCTGGTTTTATCGGACACAGAAAGGCATCAAATCTTCACGTTTAGGAAACCTAATCCATGCGCTTGTTTTTTTAACTTAAATAATTAAAGTTCACTGATCAATCAACTGATCAATCGGCTGATCGCTGGCACTGCTGCGGTGACTTTGCTTTCTCAATAACTTGGTTACATGAATTGTGGGACAGTTTTAACCACTAAGGGGCAGATAAACTCTAAACTTGCGTCACCTTTGACCTAAAGCTTTATTAACGTAAATTAACTGAAACATGTGAACAAACTGCTGCCATTAACTTCCCTGACTCCAAGAAACAGGGGCGTTCTCCTTTACTGTACGTAGTCGACTTGTTGAACAGTTTCAAAGAGCACAGGCGCTGATTCTCAGTGTAACCTTAGAAAACATGGCTAAAATGAGAGAGGGGAGTAACGGGTTTGACAGTGTTTACTGAACTAAGGGAAGAAAACTAAACCAACTTCAAGGGTGTTTACATCGGCTGATTTACACCTCGGTGGGAGCGTCGGCTCTCACTGCGTTCTTTCAGTCCAGCTTTACTGTGGCCCAGCAGCACATCTTAACGAAACGCAGGGCAGTGAGTGGTCCACACTACAGCCACCAGTAACACATGAAGCTCACTTCCTCTCCTCCTTTAAACATAATCTGATTACAGAGTTTACACGAGGACGACTCAGCTCGCTCTCCCATTATTAACATAGCTCTGCTGCTGCTGCTCCGTAATCACACTGCACCACACCAGGGTTTCCACTAGAAAAAAGTGGCACCGGACAACGTGACCGGCAGGTTTTCAATTTACCACACATTCCGGTCAAATATTATCTGAATTTATTGATCTTAAAATGATAAATGACATGGAGGCTATATAAGAATGATATCAGGGCATGTCAATTTATAATCTTTTATTGAAAACAGGGATGCGCATTCTGAATATAGGACCTATTTTATAACCAGCACTCGTTAACCGATTAATAACTGTTAACTGATGACCAACAAACCGATCCTCTATTGGCGATTGAGAGGATGATTGACAATGTTTCTTTTTCTTTTTCTTGCCGATGTTATAAAACACACACACACACTCTGCTAAAGCTGTGCAGCCAAATCCACTCAGCTCTGCCTCAGCTGATCGGCGCCCTGATGAATGTTAGATATTCACATTTTGAACTATTTTGTACAAAGTGCAGCCAAGTTAAAGAGAGAGGAACAGCAGAGCTACTCAGCTTGGTCAGCTGCAGGTGAGTTACAGGTGAACCGGCTGGAGAGAGTGCAGCGCCGTCCTTACAGGTGATGCACAACATGCATACGTCCGTTTATCGTGTCACAGGGACTGCCCTCCCACGTTACAAACAAAAAACACATAGGCCTATGGACTGGCTCATACCATTTCAATAACGTGGTGTGCTGCCAACTTGAAATCAAATAATGTCCGTTCGCTATGCGTTTGAAATATAGATGCAATAAAACTCATCATAATCCTTCTTCTTAGACCTGTTTGGTTTCAGAAAATAGTTTTTAAGATTTGCTTGTTTTGACATGTCCGACCTCTCCCACTATTGTTGTACTGCGCAGTGCATGGCCTACACATTCATAAAAAATAAGATTCAGTTGTTGTTTTTTTAAATAAGATGACATGTGGAAATTGCCCATTTTAATAAGATTCAAATTGTGCTTAGAGGGAATATTTTCACCCGACATTTTGACCGGAGATACATAGGCAGATTTTACCAGTCAAAGTCCGGTAATTACCGGAAAACGGAAACCCAGCACCACACATATGCCATTTAGCAGCAGTCAGTACAACAGCACCATGGAAGGGGGAGGTAATTTAGTGTCTGTGGAAACCTATGACCTGACAGAGCCAGTCACACACCAACAGACACACACTGACAGTTTCAAATAAATCATTTAATCTCTGGACAGAACTTTCTCTCTCACACACACACACACACACATGCGCCCGCATGGGCACACGCCAGTGTTACAGTGTCTGAATGGAGATCAGACAGTTTTTCAGTGTCAACGTCATTAGTCCAGTCGTTAATCCAGGAGCTGCAGAGGATTCGCTGCTCTGACAGTGACCCCTTACATCACAGGTCACGGCCTGGTTACTTACAACTCACACTGGTCACAACCAAGGGTATGGGGTGGGGGCTCTGGTATTTGAAGGATGAATAAAAAGCCCTGGTAAACACCATGATGTGATAAATAAGAGCAGCATGTTTTCAGGAGCTGGTGTGTGGGATTTTATGTTGTTCTCTTCTAACCTCCAGAGTTTGGGGCAAAATAATAATAAAACTTGTATAAATAAAAGGAGTGTGGTGAGCGCAGCAGACATCACAGTGTTCAGGTTGTACAGGTTCCCCCAGCTCACAGTGATGGTTTATGTGATTACAAACCTGCACAACCTGAGGACCGTCCCCTCCACCTGAAGAATGTGGCTGACAGGAATCTGCTCTGACCTTATCTGGCTCACAGGTTCACAGGTTCACAGCCTCATCCTCAGTGTTGGACTCCTTCCACCATCCTCCCTCCGTCCACTGTGGAGATGTTTTATCTGGTATTTATATGTGACAAATCCAACACAGGTGAATGACCACGGGCTCCCAACATCTGGCGTCACCTATCCAGATTCTGAGTGCGGCAGCAGGTTCAGATCTACAGCTCAGTCAGTGTGTCTCAGACGTCCCGAGAGCGGCTCCATGTTAGACTGCAGTACCGTCAGCGGGCGTCTGCAGGGAGGACGGAGCAGCACGCTCACATCAAAGCACTGGAGTGGAACGTAAACAAGACCCATCTGGTCCCATTATGTGACCATTTACAGTCACAGTCCTGAGCCCGCCACAGTCACACGTGTGTTTACAGTCAGCCCACTGACCCGGTGCCGTCAGACCGGGGGCTTTCGCATCTGAAGCCGCAACCTACAGGATCTACACCAGCAGCAGAAAATCAACCAAATCAACTGATTGATGTCACGACATGGACATGCTCATTCACACATTTATCTCATCGGACGTTGATTACTGTAACTTCCTGTTTACATGTCTCTCCCAGAAGCCTCTCTGTTCCCTGCAGCTGCTGGACTCAGACTGGCTCCAGAAATCTGATCATATTTCACCTGTTTAACCTCTGGATGTCGTCTCCTCAGTCTTCACATGTCCACTTAAAACACTGTGGACCAAACTGACATCCTGTTGTGTTTGAGTCCTGAGTGAGGAGATCAGGCTCCACATAAATCAGCTTTTCATTCTTCACATCCGTAATTTCATCTTTGCTTTTTACTTTGGTAGTTCTTCTGCTTTACTTATTCCTGCTGCTCCTGTGTTGCTTTGCGTTTTTATGTTTGAAGCACTTTGTGAAAAAAAAAGCTTAATAAATAAAGTTTCCCTGTCTTTAGATGCTGCACACTGAACAGGTTAAACCTGGTGTCTCCTAATAATTAGATTTCAGTTATAGACTTGTACAAGAATATTCATAAAATACACACATCTATAAATATACAGCTGAGGAAAACCTCTCTCTCTCTCTCTGAATGAAAACTGTATTCCTCTCTGAGACAGTGAACACTGCAGTTGGCACTTAGGAGGATAAATAGGAAGAGAGCTACACAAACACACACAGAGCTGCAGTGTGAAGACAGAGATATGAAGTCGAATGAAGGCTAAGCTAACACACTGATGTGGGGGGGGGGGTGAACCACTACTGAACTCCAGATTCTTTATCTGAGTCCTGATTAGACAAGGCCACTGCCCGTCACCATCACCTCCAGCAGCGATTGGCTGGGAGCTGTTTCAAGGCCGGTGGTTTCTATGGTGACCGTGAATGTGTCAGTGCAGGGCGCGCTGGTAAACTGCCACAGTCACTCCTGTTCGTCTGATTCTCCACCAACATTGAAACAACCCGCAGCTCCCTGGTTGCTCTTTGTTCAGCTGTCTGCGCTACAGACGGACCGCTCCACAGTCTGGCAGGAAACCAACACATCTCTCCTCTAACAGTCATACAAGCCAGAGGCAGAAACATCGCCCTGTTCTGAGGTCACCGATCAGGTCAAACTGTCTCATTAATTCATCAATACATCTCACATAATATTCAGTGAAGCCAGCACCTGCTTCAAATGAAGCCCATGTTGTTCACACACCCACACTTCATCTCCCGCCTGACCCGCCTCTTCCTCTGTGTGGCTAAATGATATCACACAGTCTTGACATAAGAACAACACTGCTCTGATGTGATCTGTCAATAAATGTGGACTTGATGATAGTCAGTAATAGATACCTGATTCAGGCTGACCTGACCAGTCAAAGCAGCTGTATGTAATAGGGTTGGGCGGTATCCAAATGTTGATACCATTAAACCTCCTCCACAGATTACCGCAGTATACGGTATTGCTGTGACCAATTAAAAATCATGTTAGAGCTCAGATGAGTCACCAAAACGACGTTCAGAAAGGGAATAGCCCACCAAACACCACATAAGAATACTGAAACAATGATAAAACATGTGCATTACCAACATTAACAACTTTTATTAATATCAAATAGCTTATAACAAAATGTGGATGGTGCTGCTAAAAAAAAAAAAAAAAAAAGGACAGCGCTGCCTCTCCAGCCGGTTCACCTGCAGCTCCACATGGGCACAAGCCTACAAGACACACATGATAACTATGGCAACATCGTGCTTCAGATCTAGCCAAGGTTTTGGCAGAAGTTGTGTTTTTCTTGAGGACCAACTCGCTATATGCGCGACTTGCTGTCTTTTCCTCTCTCACGTGACGACGTCACATCCATCAACTTTATCAAACATCTCCTGAAAGGAAAACATTATACTACTGGAGTAAAATTGAAAACTCAACCACACACATGTAGGTGCTGGACATACACTCATTATTTAGGCAGTAAAATAAATTATATTTAGTAGGTAATATATCAGTCCTATATGAGTAACAGTAATGAAACTGATACTGTTGCTATTTTAAGATACCGCGGTATACCTTTGCCTATTGCCGTATTACCATCCAACCCTAGTATGTAAAGACTTTATCAACACACACTCGTTAGGATCGCGGTCACGTTAATCCCCCGTCTGAGCCGCGTTCTCAGAAGCTGTGATTCACTCTGAGTTTCTGAGAAGCTCCAGAATAAAATGTTCAATTTGAATTGATCACGTTTGTCTTTACCCAGAACCCAATGCTTCATCATGTTTTTCTGTGCGGACAAATGAACAACTGGATGGCCACAGCCGACCAGAGCCAACCGACCTCTAACAAGTCTGCTCTTCATTTTCCATGTTGCTTTACTTTTATTGGAGTCACTGTGTGGATCACATTATATTCTTACTTTTTATAGTTTTAGCAAGTGGTTGATTTTATTTTCCATAATTGATGTGTATGGTTTTTTTTTTTAATCAACTCAAGCTCTGTGTTTTCATCTTGTTGAAACGTTTGTATTGAAGTTTCTCTTGCTCTGTGTAGTGAACAGGTGGAGTCACGTTAGGAAGTGAAGGAACCAATAATCAACAGACACTGAAGACAGAGTCACAGTCACTGACAGTTCAGTCAGTTTCTCTCCCTCTCCCCCTCTCATTCATGCTTTCATTGTTCCTCTCCACTTCTCCTCTCGTTAATTCTCTCTTTCTTATCAGGCCAAAAACAGTTCTGCTAAACCGCCCTAATAACCTTTTCTCCCTGTAAGCCAGCGGGTCTAATGAGATTGGACCTGAAAGAGACAGAGACCTAGAGAGAGAGAGAGACAGAGACAGAGACAGAGAGAGGAAAAGGAGGTGAAGACAGTGACAGACTGAGAGAGAGAAACCCTCTGTGACCCGTTTCTCCAGTTTCCCTCTGCAGCGTCCACTGCTTCACAGCATAATATAAATGGTATGAATGAAAAAAATGTATAGTGTCTAACCCAGTATTCACTAAACTCAGTCAGCTGCTTTGCCACAGACTGAGCTGAGGGTATGAAACAGTTTATCGGTGACTGTGGAGAAATCAGCTGTGTATCTGATAAGGTTTATATACAGTATTCACATCAGTGCAGTGAAAACAGCAGAACTGTGTGTGGTGGTTTACACAGCCTGGTGGGGGAGGAGCCTGTTCTCCCTACAGCTTCAGCTTCACTCCTCAGGCCACAGAAACACAGCCCGAGTGGTTTCTGTACTGTAACGGAGGCTGTGCTGCTGCTGCTGCGGCTCCTTTCTGCCTCTGGTTTTAAACACATTAACATCAAGGTTACAGATCACCATCTGTCTGAAGGACCTTTCTTTACAGGACAGGAGTCACTGAAACAATCTGACCTCCTCACAATCAGATAATAATTCACTTGTAAAAGTCTTGAAGTAATTACAACAAACAGCATACATGACATGAGCCTCTCTGTGAATCAGACATGTGGCTTTTGTCCTTTGTCTCTGTGCGGTGGCCCTTTTCCTCTGATATCACACTGAGGGCACGAAATCTTGATCGCTCTGATGGCATTTTTAACAACGTGACCCATCACTGTTCATGTGCTGTTCGTTGGAAGATGACACACTCGTCCAGAGGCTCATACAAATGTTAAACATTAACTTAAGTTGTATAGTTCCACAATCAACCCACGTCACTGACACAGAAACATGACAGAGCAGCAGCCGCATCACTGTTAACAAGGCCAGGGGTGAGGTTAGCAGGTGGGTAATATTACATCACCGGTTTAATTACATTCAGTATGTTTCAGATCCAAAACACGTGACTGAGATCTGTGATCTGATGTTTCAGACTTAATTTCTCTCCTGTTGCACCATGGAGAGTGTTAGATTTGACATTAGCTACGAGCTGCTTGTTAGCTGGTAGCTAATGGGTCATTAAATATGCTGTTTTGTTTTGGAGTTGACTTCTCTTCAGATTTTTCTTCCTGTTCCTCTTCTATCAAACAGAAATGATGCGTTTCAGAACTAGTTTTATCTCACAGCTTCCCTGGTGCCAGTGAAGGGTTTAGACTGAGGCAGAGATCACTCAACTCTACATCATAACGTTGAGATCACTCAACATTATGATGTAGAGAAAGAGAGGGGTGCAGTGGAACAAGGGGGCGTGTGAACTCCACACAGGAAACCCCTCCCCCTCCTCTTCCATTTCCTGGTTGCTCTGTGGTGCCACCACAGATGGAGGACAGAGAATGAGGAAGTACCAAAGTTCAGATGATGTTTATCAAAGCAAACGAACCAGGTCATACCAGTCTGCCCCCAACCCACATTATTGTTCAGTTTCTCTTTATTCTTCGGACTCAGATGCACCAATGAGTTTCGGTTTTCCATCACCGTCTCTGAGCAGCTTCATGCAACCTAATGACAAACACACAGCTGCTGCTCTGTCTGTCTGACGCTCAGACACGTCTCCACACTGAGGTCAGAGAGGCAATGCATGCATGTGCACACAAACACACGCGCAAGCGCACAGTGTAAAATCTGTCTCTGTATTTCACTGGTTCAACACGTTCTGCTTTATATCCAGTATCTACACTGCATCACACTCAACACGTCTCATGGTGAATGTGGTCTAACACTAACTCTGGAATCATGTGATATAGACAAAGACAAATCTCCACAGACTGAAGAGTCACGTTCAGAGTGAAGCTGAAAGGAAAGCAGGATGTGGAAAAAGACAATGAAGGAGGTGGAGAAACAGACAGGTACAGAGATAAGACCACACAGACTCAGAGAAAAGACTGTAAAGATAAGACAGGTGAAGGAATGACGCACAAACTGCAGATAAAGATGATAATTCAAGAGAGAGTAGATCAACAGGTGGACGCTAAAGACCGAAGGAGGAGACACTCAGAGTGAACCAACACAGAGAGATGTCAGAGACTAAACAAGCGTCAGGTCTTGTTAGTGGAGAAGGAGGGAGAGTACACAAAGTTTGAAACACAGATGATGTGAGAGTCTGATCAACACTGTTTATCATTTACCTTCATCAGACAAACTGTAGCTGTTCAGACCTGGATATTTACACCTGACCACATCGTGGTTTGAAATGTGCAGATGCCATAAACACACGGTAAATGTATGTGCACTGCACACACAAGGTAAAACAGGGTTGCAGGGTTTCCCCCCAGAAAACTTGTTAAGCCCGGTCGTAGGGTGTCCCACCGACAGCCCATCGGCGGCCAAGCGTGTTTTTTTGTGACAGGGGCCTGACCCTGACCATTGACTGGTGGCAGGGCCCTGTAGGTAACAGATTCATTAATGGAGCAGTAGAATTTAGAAAGCCTTATATATTATATTAAGATCAATGTTATAAGTTGACTGGAAATTTGAAAATATTATCATAATCATGTGTTATTATAAGACATTTATGTAACATATTTAAATACCAGCTACAGCAGTCTTACAGAGTCTTACAGAAAAGGCACTCTTGAAATGCTGTTCAACCAACCACAAAAAAAAAAATATATATATATATATATATATATATATATATATGAATGAATGAATGAATTTATTTACTTCGGTATCAAGCTTATATAACCGAAAGGGTGTAGGTTGAAGCCAAAGCTTATATACCCCTACCCCTTTTACCTTATATATATATATAATAATAATAATTATTATTATTATTAATTTTATTTTAAAGAGTTGTTTCTCAGATTTTTGTTATTTTTTCTCAGAGATTTTTTACATTCAATCAATTCCGGTCAGTCGTCATGGAAACGTGACACTCACGGATCTACTGTTTGGACCAGAGTGAAAACAAACGTGTGTGATGACGAAAATTACGAGCTGAAAAATTAAACAAGGGTAATTTTCACATCTGGTGAAAGCACCTCGGCTCACAGAAGTCCAGAGCTCTGGCGCTGCAGGGGACGACGTGCTAACAGCCGTGCTACAGCAGCTGGCTGAGCCGCGCCTCGGCTCACGTTAACGGCAACGAGGTCGACGTGGACTCGGTGCGTTTGTCTCGGTCAGCTGGTGAAGCAGCGGTCTGATGAGCATGATGTCCATGACGTGTCCCGATATGCTCCATGAAGTTGTGACGTCGTCAGATGATGAAAAAGACACCTGATCACATGTTGATGGAGCATAAAAACTGACTTAAAAAATGTAATAAACAATGCTTAGCCTGGCGGCGCACCAGGCTTATAATACACTGGGGGAAACCCTGAAATGAGAAGGTAAAACAAACCAAGGTCGGTCCACATCTTCACATCAGATTTACCTTCAAACCAAACACTCACTGCTCTCTGTCACACACACACTCACACAGAGCTAATGAGGTCACCTGTTGCACAACACATATACATGTACTCACTAAGTGATGGGAATATGTGGGTGCATGCATTCTCTATACATTGTAATCTGTCCTGTAACTGTACATAAACACATACACACACACCCTGTGTGTGATGACAGGCACGAGTTAGAGCCAGATCTTCATACAACAGAGAGCTTCAGAAACTAAGAGGGAGCACATTTCGGGGAAATGAGAAAGAACAATAGAGAGGTGGTAGGAGTGGGAGTGGGAGTGGGTGGGGGTGGGGGTGGGGGTGGGGGGCAGAAGGAGGTCAGAGAGGCAGAGTTTCAGCCCTGAGCTGCTTTAACCACAAAAACCAGCCTATTTATTATTCATCTGCTGTTACACATGATGTTGTGTGTTGATCTGTACATACAGACGTGTTCACACACTCACAGACAGAGTCTGAGCGGACACATAAACACTGGCCCCTCACAAACATGGAGAGATCGTAAACGTGTCATCACGCGGACACACACTAAAAATAAAGCTTCAGAGTTCATCTGCAGCTGCACAAAGCCATCACACTGTGAGAACACACTACTGATCAACAATCAACTATTATCAATCGTATTTATCAGTGTTGCTCTGGAGTCTCGTGGGAGAACGTGGAGATCACGTTGACTGGCGCTGCTGTAGGACAATACATCATTCAGCTCACTAAATAACTATTTTTTTTAAGGTTCACACCATTTAAAAAGTGATAGGTCTTACAGACTTTCTGCTCAGTGTGTGTGTGTGTGATATCACCATGCACTGAGAGCTCAACATCAACAAAACAACTTCAGTCCAACATGAGAACTCACCATCTGGGAAAATTTGCACTTACTTACACAGCAGTGGGAGTCTGGGAGAGGGAGGGGGTGTTACTGTAGTAGCTTCTGTTGGTGTTGTGAGTTTATGAGTCAGGACCTCTACAGTCTGATAAATAATCAACACGCATGTGAAGAAACTCCTGCCTGGTGTTTTCAGGGGCAGAGTCTTTCTTACTTCCTGTTTATCCAACTCATAGAAATTATACTGCACATGGTAAATAATGGATAATGGTCATAATTTTTATGTGAAAGTTAAGAGGCATTTTGTCACTGCGACATTTGACCATCAAAATCTTCCTGGTGAACACTTGTGCAAAATTTAAAGAAGTTCTGTCAAGCTTACCAAACAAATGAAACTGTTGTGGAGGGAAATCAAATCTCCCGGAGTTACTTGTGGTTTAAAATGTCCTGATGATGAAGGCTGAGTCTAAACTCTGCTGAGAGTCAGTCTGAGTCGTTTCTGTCTCTGTCTCTGCTTATCCCTTCTGTCTCTTATAAAAACACTTCTACTTCATTTCTATTATCACCCTGGGACTTATCTTTGCCTCCATCCATCTTCTAATAAACAGCTCCACTCACTTCAGCCACAGAGCATCCATCCGCCCCCGGTTCTCACGCTGACACTTCACAACCCCACTGTCCAGGTCCAAAGCCGGTCCATGGCTGGACCATGTCGAGGCTGTCGAGCTTCCAGCCTGATGTCGGCTTCGGATGTCTATCTGATCGTCTCTCTCCTTCTTTCTCAGACAACGATGAGAAACTGAAACAAGGTCCACTGAGAGGACATGTTACCATCAGCCACTACAACCAGCTGCTGCAGTCCTGACTCTATAGACAACACAAGAACATCACATCAGGTAAAGACAAACATTTAGCTGTGTCACATGATCCCTCAGACAGGAAGTCAGAGCAGTGAGGTGTGGAGCTTTACCCAGGACTCCTTTCCAGGTGAGTGACTCAAGTTTGTCCTGTACACCACATCTCCAGCTCAACTGTCTATCAAACCAGAGCTGATCAGAGCTGAACTCATCTCTATCTCCATCAGCATCAACACAACAACTTCAATCCAATGTGAAAACTTTCCATTTGGGAAAATTCCTTTGATGGCTTGTTTTTAAATTACGTTAAACTGCCTACCCTCTCAAATACGTAAAATAAACAAAAACAAAAAAACATACTGTGCGCAATGGATACATTACATTACACCTGGATCCACCCAGATCCACCCGGATTCCTGATGACCTAGCACTTAGTTTTAGTCCATTAGAGCTGACGTTAATCTGTCATATACCTGTTTACAGGACCCCCCCTCACCCCACCCAGGGGGGTTTACTTCCAAAGCTCCTGGCCATCATCACCAGATAAGATGGAGGTACAACAGTTTGTATTCAAAACAATCTCTGCTTTTGTTAAGCAGCTTAAGCCTGTGTAGTGATCCTGCAGTGGATTTACGCTGGAGGAATCAGGGAAACAAAGCATGTAAAACAGGACGTCATGTTTTAGGAGAATACTGTGCTGTCCATGGGAATACATAACCGGCTCTTCGCCTCATTTACATATGAGGCGTTCTGCCGCTACACTCACACATTTCCTGCAGCAAATGAAAGGTTAAGAGCTCATGAGTGAATCATCATAATCTAACAAGTAGCCTAATAAAAGAAAACAACATTTTACATTTAACAGAAATATCAGAGACATATCATCTTCATGTTGCACAACACACAGCATCAAACTACAGACAGCTGCTTTACCTCCGATCTGCTCACCACACATACACACTGCTTCCTAACTCTGAGGGGTCAATACGCCAAACGGGGCTCTGGCCTTGTCCCACTGGGCAACACCAGAACACTGACCCATGGTTTCGAAAGACATGGTCTACAAAGGCCTCTGGTAAACCACGAAGGTTGAATTGAGAGGAGGTGGTTCTGTTCAAACAAACTGTCACGAGTACCATGAGCCACTAAGAATAATGTGTTTCAGAGTGGAGCAATGTCGTTCTGTCTGAAAGACACATAAGACTCAGTCGTAGGTACGAGGCTGCAGTTCAACATCAAAACAGCAAAGATAGAAAAGTGAACAGAAACATTGTGAAACACTTGTATAACTACATCAGACAGTGAGGGGCTTTGGTCTAGCTGTACACTGAGGTACAGCCTTTGCAAATTCTGATTGCATTCAGAATAAAGGTTTGAAACTAACACCAAGTTGTATTATGTCACCTGTGCAACATGAACATGAATGTAAAACATATGAATATAAATATGACAATAAGCATCCAAATGTATTTTCCAATCCCAAGTTTAAAAAAGTTATTTTTGTCTTTGTTGCACAAGACCACAGTGTCTCTGGGGCCACTGCTGCTGAACTGGAGCTTTATGGAGCTGAGTGGAGCTGCAGGCAGCTCTGGTCAGGCAGTAGCACATGATGCTCTCACTATACAGGCCTGTATTCTTCCCAGCAGAGACTAGAGCCTCAGGGCCGCATACATAAGCCTGGTTGGATAATCTAATGTCATGGATGTCATGTGTGTGACCCACAGCATCCAGGAAAAAGCCTAGTCCCCCAGGAGCATGGCAGCAGCATCAGGCCCCTGTCTCTCACCCATTCAAGGCTCAACAACTGATCGCTAATCAGAAGGTATCAGAGGATACAGCTTCATGTCGTCACCATGCTGGAATCTGAACGGGTGTGAAAGCCAAGTCACAGCACATCTGCTTGCTCACACACACACACACACACACACACACACACACACACACAAGGTCACAGCTGTTTGAGAGGAGGCAAACTCCACTTGTATGAGCACAGACACAGAAATTAATCCCTGTTCACCCTGAGCCAACACCACTCTGCCGGGAGGAACATTTGCATATGGGGCAAGGATAAATATGGTTAACCTACAAATGATACAGAGCAAAACTACAACTGAAGTTTCAAACAACAAAGACTCTGAGAGTAGATGCCGCCGGTGCTTCCAGCTTCAGTAGTTGCTGACAAGAGACACAACTATCATCCCTTCAGCTCATCTGGAGAAACTCACTGGCTTTGACGTGTTTCTCTCTCTCATTACTGGGTTTTAGAGACACTAACACACACACACACACACACGCTGATCAACTCATTGAGAAAACACAGAACCCCCATTCACAAGGTAGCAGCCCCCGGCTCCACATCTCTGTGCTGCGATCCAGGCCACACTGCTCTCACACAGCAAAGCACAGCTGTGAGGCCGCTCACACACCGATGTGACTGAGACATGGCGGCAACATACTGTGTGGATCTGTGATGGTCAGAGGTTAAAGGTCGCAGAGTGCAGGAACTCATACCTTTAAATGTTGAAAAGCTGTTGCTATACAGACAGATGGGTTTGTTGTACTGAGCAGATACTACTACAATATGACAGCAGCACTAGTTACTACTACATTATCACAAAATGACAAAGTAGTTACAACTACATTATTACAGTAGTCCTGATGATCGGACCACACCCATCATAACAACAAACAACATCCTCACAAAGACATATAACACCTGTCACAGCCCTGAAAACCACCTCTAGTTTCAGCTAAAGCAGACACAAACAGGCGCACACACACGCACACACACACAGGTAAAACTTCTTGAGCAGACTTAATTTTACTGAGTTGAACAGCACAAGAATCCACTTATCACATTAACATGGTTTATTGGTGAAACCAGGCTGTTTTCTGAGAGTGGCTGTAAAACTTGGAGAGAGATTTTTCTTCACAGCTGTAACTGTTGCTCACGGTGGATCTGCAGGATGTGTCTGTATTATCTATAACAATACAGAAAACAGTGAAAAACCTCATTTTTAAAAAAAAGGCAAGGGTGGGAAGCTATGGTCTGTGGTCATGGCCACTTTTCAGTACAGCAATAACTATCATATTTTCAGTTTCTGATAGAGACGGCGTTTCACACACTGACAAAGAGAAACTGAGAATTGAGAGGAGGAGTTCGGATGCACTCTGCTATCTCTCTTTGAGTGCAAATGTATGTAGGCAAATGTGACAAGCACTGAGGTGAGATAGATTGTGACTGTATCAGTGGCCGGGCCTCAGGCCTCACACACACACACACACACACACACACACACACACACACACACACACACACACACACACACACACACACACACACACACACACACACACACACACACACACACACACACACACACACACACACACACACACACACACACACACACACACACACACACACACACCTCTTATATTCTGCCCAGTCTCACATTTTCAAGGAATCATCAACTCACGTTCAAAGTCAGAATCATCATCTTCATCATCATCTTCTTCTCCGTTGGACTCTGTTTGCATTGGCTCCCCATCAAACATCACTCCTTTCCCCGTCTTGCCCCCAGCGCCAGCCCCATCTTGATTTCTGGTGTCCCGCAAGCGGGTGAAGTATTGTACTGCAAAATCCACCAGGTCTGACGGCCTCTGTCGCAGCACCTCCACAGTGTAGCCCTGCAGCAGTTCTGTCAACCCCACCGGTATCTCAATACTCATGGCTGTGTCTGGCTCAGTGCCGGTGTTTGCTGTCTATCTGCAGGGAGAGAGGGGGGAGAGAGGGGTGAGAGAGTTAGCTGAGGCTCTGAGGTCCTGGTGCCGTGGTTCTGGGCTGTGGGCTGGTTATAAACGACCTGAAAGCTCATCTCAACAGCTGACTTTTCCTCTGCATGTGTGTGTGTGTGTGTGTGTGTGTGTGTGTGTGTGTGTGTGTGTGTGTGTGTGTGTGTGTGTGTGTGTGTGTGTTGACTGGTGAGAGCCCAGCATGGCCTGGGTAACTGAAGACATGACCATCACTGACAGCTAGACTGATACTACACTGCTGCCGTTTATAAGCAAGTTAGTGAAATGTCCTACATACAGAGCTGCTGAGTCCCTGTCCTTTCTTATCCGAGGCTCGGTCCCACAGCTGCACTCGGCTGATATGAGTGCAACTGTGGGTGAACAGATAACCACTGAGTGCAGATATACACAGCTGCTCGGCATCGACACTAAACTGAGCTGTCAACTTAGGTGGGTGGCCGGCTGCAGCCAGCTAGCCGAGCGGCTAATTAGCTAATACCCCCACTCAACTAGCCGGTTTGCGATTCGTGTGACGGTCCGTGGACAGACTGGACTTAACTCGCCATCTAATGCAGCGTTAGCTAACGAATAATCAGAGCTGTTAATGTAACCGAGGCTAGTGCGGTCTCACGTCCACCCGGCCGGGCGTTAGCTTCGCTGCTGCTAGCTGGTGTCCCACCTTCAAGGAAGCCCTCGCCGTCAGCTGGCCGTGTGCTGTGCTGTGGCGCACCGGCTGCTGGCTGCCACTGCTGCTAAGCCCCGGTAAGTAGCTGGCCGGATAAACGGTACCGTGCAAGCACAGCAAGTTGTAGAGGAGCGGTAAGCTCACATACACCGACATTACAGTGTGCCACTTACGTGCGGTGGTTCAGTCTTCCCCCGGCTAATCCAGCCAGTCCCTCCTGCTCCGTGTCTTCCTTGTTTCTCCCGTGTGTCGCCTCTTCTTCCTCGCCAGTCTCTCTGCCAGTGTAGCCACCCGGTCTCTCCACAGAAGTCACTTCTCTCAACGTAGAACCGACGGGTTTTTTTTTTTTTTTTTTTTTACGTTAGCGTGACCGAGCTAACGTCCACACGGCTATGTTGTGAGCTAGCCGGCCAGCCGTACAGCGATGCTGGCGGAGTTTAGAGGAAGCAGCTCGTCGTCTTCACCGCTGCAGCCTCTTACGACGTCCACGCACTGACTGAGGGTGGGACTTAGTGAGGCGGCGGAGGGAGCTGGCTGGCTAGCGGGCAGGCTAACTGGCTCACTGGCTAACTACTTGTTAGCAACTGCCTGTTCTCCTTTGGCAACTGTCTCTGCTCTCCTTTAGGACACAGGTAGCCGCCGCCGCTGCCGCTGCTGCTTCTGCAGGTGACCGATCCGTAACTTAGCTGTTGCGCAACACTGCCGGTGCCTTTTAAAAAAAAAACAGAAGGAGCGATCGACACGTTTATTTACCGTATTCCGGTAGTAAGGCGACTAATTAGGAGCCCGGAGAAACGAACTGGAAACACGTTTCCTCCTCACTCACTCCCGGCGAGGCGCTCCACAGTTTTACGCACGAATGAACCACTGGCACTGGCAAACGTGGGGGGGCGTGGCTAGTCCGTGAGGAGAACGCGGTTGACATTGATTGACAGAAATAGTAGCCAATCAGAATAAAGGTTTAGAATACTCGAGCCAATCAGAAGCAGCGTTGTCGCTAGAGGCGGGACCGAAGGCAGAACCATATTAGTCCACCACACCCACAGTGGCGGCCTCAGCAGGGAGGTCTGCGAAGAGATCAAGGAGGCTCCAGCACATTCAAGATAATATGTCCGACTCAACACACGGTTTAATGTTGTTGTTGTTGTTGTTGTTGCTGCTGCTGCTGCTGCTGCAAGTAGTAAACCAACCTCCTCCTCGGAATATTTCATATAATTATTCCTGGATAAAACACATACACACACACACACACACACACACACACACACACACACACACACACACACACACACACACACACACACACACACACAGACAACTGAACTATTGTGTGGTCAGTGTGGTTTACTAAATATTGCCCTGGGCTGATAACATGACGCAAGCAGGTTGTTCACTGACTGTACTTAGTTCAACCCAGTGTGTAGTCTATGTGATAGGTCAGGTAGTATACCCACTGAAAATGCATTAATATTTCAGTCGACCCACTATAATAAAACTATTTTACAGTATGTGAACTATAGTATGTGATAGGCCTACAGGTATGAACAGTGTAGTGTACCAACCTAAAAACAAATTAGACTACACAGTCAGGCAGAAAAAAGTGCCCCTAGGCAAGACACACTGAACCCAGAAATGCCTCTGCCAAGTAAGAAAAGTGTAAAATAGCATCAATCACACACCTTAGTACAACTGCACAGAAATAAAAAACCTTTATTGAAAAGCCTCAGAGGGATTTTCTCGTGTCCCACTTCACTGTGTTACTCAGTCCTTCTCTCACCCTCTATCCATCCTCCTCTTCACGGTTCCCCTCAGTGAAGACGGCACACACTGCTGTATCCTCTCAGCTTCACACATCACATCTCCGCCTGACTCTGAACCCAGTCAGTCTGTCTCTGGTTGTCTGTTACAAGTGGACAATTCTGGTCTGATTCTGAGTCCAGGTCCAGGGTCAGTTTCTCTTGCAGGAATGAGCCATTTGAAGTGTGTGTGTGTGTGTGTGTGTGTGTGTGTGTGTGTGTGTGTGTGTGTGTGTGTGTGTGTGCTAAGCACCGCAGTCCATGTAGCATCTCCTCTCCTCCATTTCCATTCCTCAGCTGTCAAGGAGGTAAAGCCGTTGCTATGACCACAATTAATTCCTCGGACCCATCTCTGATTGGCTTGGCCTTTGTTTCCTACAAACATGGAGAGAAAACAGGGCTGCAGGCTCCCTCTGCTGGGGGATCACTCCAGACAGACAGGTTCCTGTTGAGAGATTTTACCAGAGAGACGTCTATAAGACTCTCACGGACCGTGGAGCTCACTTATATCAGTAGCCTGTGAACCTCCCGTCTGCTCTTTGGTAATAATCACTGTGCTGTGAACCGTATGGTCATCAGCCCACTGTAAGACTCATGTCTCTGAGTCTGATCCCCCTTGGGAGAGCATTTTTGCGGAGGACGGCTTTCCCACTGGAGCCACAGGGACATGAAGTGGCCATGAAGCCATCACTGACAGTAACTGATGAATATTAACATTAGGAGCCACCATCGTGGGCGTGGCTTCACTGGAAGTGACATCCTCAGGGAGTTGCTGCTAATGTGGTTCAATCTCAAAAAATGTCTCAGGAGTTGATGGCCTACATCTCAGAGAGAGGGGGGGAGAAAGTGGAGCAGAGAGAGAGGGGAGGCAGAGTAAAATGTTGAGAGTGGAAAACTGTGTGTAGTGTTTGTGGATGAGTGTGTTGTCTTTCTGCCAGATCCCTTCAGTCATTATCGGGTGTTGACGTGAGGATGAAAAGAATACAGTGATGATGATGATGATGATGGTGATGATGACCTTGTTGTATCTGTGTCAGTCACTCTCTGATGCAAGGAGTTGAGTTGAGTGACAGCTCGACTGTCTCACTGCTCCACATTCAACTGTTCACATCGTGACTTCAGCTCTGGAAACTTCTATTCAGGCTGAATCGGGGTCAGAGGTCAGAGAGATTTTACAGAAGAACCCCCAGAGATGGTGAGAGATTCAAAAGTTTTACCCTAAAACTAAATGAAACCCATGAAACAGTTGTGTTTGAGACCCAGCCAGTCTTCACTGGTGCAGCAGCGCCACCTCCTGGTTAATGTGTGTTGGGAGCTACTTGGATAATGATGGTTCCTCAGGTCCTGAAGAAGCACAGAACCAAAACTGTCACACTTCATCACCTTTGATATGTTTTCACCTGTGTCTGTTTATTCATCAGCAGAATTTCACTAAGAGGTACTAACTGAGGAAACAAACTGCTGGACAAAGTCACAATAGACTTTGTCCAGCAGTTTGTTTCATGACAGGAAAGTGAATATGTTAGTTTGTGTGTTTCTAATGTTGTGGTTAAATTATGGAAAAATATTCATATCAATTTGAAATGTGTTCACAGAGAAATATGTGATAATCAGGAGTTTGAACAGTTTCAATTGGTGGAGTAGCTTCATGTGGGCGTTCACTGTTCACATGGACCTTTGTTTTTATATGATTTCCCTCTATTGATACATTGACTGAATAAAAACATTGATCTATATTAAAGTTGAGGTACAATGGGGACTATGTGAGTCATTAGTTTAACAGTCAGAGTTTATTTATTCAGTGAGTTTGGACATGATCAGCATTCTAGTAACATGGTTACATTTGACTTGTATAAACATCTTATTTACAATATGAATCAGATCAAATGTCTGATGCTGCTACTCAACACATCAAACTGTGACGATGGGACTAAATGTAGAAAATTTCACGTTAATGTTTGTCCTCATTGATGGTCAGAGACCGTCGGTCACTTCCTGGTTGAATGTCAGCACTTGACATCAGGTCATGTGTCGTCAGCATTCAACAAACAACAGGTAACTTTACAGGAAGACTGGGAACATGAAGATGTGTTGGTCCATGACGCCTCACTGTCCATGTACATTTACATCATCATTACATTACACAGCTCTGATAAAACCCTCAAGGGATACATTACCATCTAAACCTATAACCATGACAACATTTGTTTACTCATCAGCAGTGTCACATGACAGCAGCAAAGTGACAACAGATTCAGTGTGAAACCAAGTCAGTAGAAAAGTTATTGAGCATGCTGATTTATCTGTTTTACGTTTTAACTTTAAACACTTGACTGCATCACACAGACAAGGACAAAGAAATGGACCACAGCCCTTCAGTGACTGTCAGTAACAGTGACGCACTCAAACACACAACAACATAACAACACAACTGACTCATCTGGAAAGAACATAAGAGAGAGATTTACTGACACAGAAATAGAACCAGATGTGACGACAGAAAAAAACATTTGGTTAATGTAGTTCTGCCCATTTAATCTCTATCAACAGACACACACACACACACACACGCACACACGCACACACACACACACACACACACAGGTCGTAGTAGTTATAAGGCACAGACACTGGTCACATACAGACATGGAACATAATAATCTGTGTATTGAGTCTAAATTCGATTCCTGTTATCAAACATGCTGAGACAAACTATGAGCCTGGTTTTATTTTAGTATGAAGAAAAATCTTAAATTGAAAGTTCCTAAAACGTAAACGTGGGAGCTGAGATTAAAAACACAGACTCAGTAAAACACTTCAGAAACATCCATTACAAATACATGACCTTTGACCTGTTCCCATGAAGCGTCATGTGTCTGAGCATCAGCAGTGAGACTGTCATGTGACTGCTTCATATATAAAAGTGCCTCATCAATACACTCACAATTGATTCCTATAAATACTCTGGATAAGATAAATAAAAGATATGGATTTCTGTGTTTCCATCAAAGTGTCGTTAGCAGTGCTATGCTAATGCTAATATACAGCGAGTTACGATTAAAACAGCAAAATTTGAATCGGTTTTATCCAAAATACAAAATCAGTCATTAAAAAAATCAAAGTTTTCATAAACCTGAATCATTGTTTGAAAATGTCCATTTATTTTCTCATGTATTTTGGATGAACCTCTTCAGCTCCTGCTTTTAATATCTGTCCTGCATCATATAGATCAGGTCTTTATTCAGAAACAGTCATAAAGTCGAGATAAAAAACAAAAAAAAGAGCGGCCTCACTGACAAAGCCACAGGACGATTTGACTTGATTAGAAAAGTCTGATTAGATACAATTTCCTGCCTTATTCTTTCTGTTACTAAATATAGAAGCTCTGTGCTAAATTAAAAAAAGTTATAACAGTCGATTATTACATGTGAACAGAGCGCAGCCTCTGACTGTGACCGTGTTAGTGAACATGTTAGTGAACACGTGAGGAACTATAATGGTACAGTAGGTGGCCGACAAATCAATTACAAAACTATTTGGTGAAAAAAAAGAAATACAATTTTTGAAGGAAAATTAAAGATTGCTTTTTTTTCTTCACATTAAGGCCACTGATATAATCACACACTACACTATCACCACTGCAGCATCAACATGTGCTCTCACATGTTCTGGCCTCAGTGCTGTTTCAGGTTCAGGTGTGATCTGCCTTCAGTGGCCTCCTCCCCCTACAGCAGCTGATCTGAGCTCAGCGCTGGTTGGTTGAACTGACCTCAGATCAGCACATACACACACGTGCAGCCCTGACAGAAAGTTTCTCATCCTGCACCACAGGTTGATTTAGCTGTTACCATGGTTACTGACAGCTTATCTCCCACTGCATCAGGGTCCCCCGCCCCACAGCGGTGACGGGAGGGGGGGGGGCTTCAACTGTGAGGTCGAAGCGCCGCTGAGTGTGTGTGATATTAACCTGCAGCTTTGGTTCAGGTGACAGAGGGTCACATTACACCTCCATCTACGTCTGCAGAGTCACCTGACACACCTGTCCCCCGAGAGGAAACAGAAGCAGTTACACCTACGTCCTGAACTCCTCCTGTTTTTGTTTGTTTTATTTTAATGTATTTTCAATTTAATTAGTTTCTATGATTTTATTCATTTATATTAAGAACATATATTTACTTGTGTGTAGGAGACAGAATATAAATTGGTGTTGGTCTCAATAATACAGTCAAATTCTCCAATAACGACCAGATCATGATGATGTCACAGTGTAGCTGCCCATTGACCTTTTGGACGGTCGATGTCATGCTTTCACATCTGAGCCTTACAGACTTTTAAGTTCAACTGTGTAATTAGTGAAATATTTGTGAGGTCACAGTGAAACTTTGACCTTTGACCACTGAATCCTAACCTGTTGATCTCTCTCAGTTGAGCCAAGTGTGAACAATGTGTCCTGACAGTGGTTGCCACGGAGACATAACAACAACAACATGGCTATGCTGTGACTGAACCTGCTGCTGGTCAGATAGTGACCACCGGGGGCAGCGACGGTCTGACAGAGACACAGGGACAGAGAGAGGGAGAGAGGCAGAGACGGAGCGGTAAACATGAAGCCACCGAATCACCTCATTCTCTCGGTCTCCTTGTGGTCACCGTGGTTACTATACATGAAAGAGGGACTGGAGAACCTCTCTGCCTGCTGCCGTGGTTACACGTGAGTAAGTCACCATGGAGACGGTGCTGTGCTCTCCGTGGGAGCAGAGACACGGAGGAGCTGCAGACGAACCTCAACACGTTTGATCTGTGGGAAACTTCCTGTCAGCTGACCTCAGGGCGTCTGTACAGGTCAGAGTTCACTCAGGCCGCTGTGACATCATGTGCTCACAACTACAGTGGACCTGAAGCACAAAGTGTCAGCTTCAGAAAATAGCCTACTTTTATCAGTTTGACAACACACTACCTGCAAATACACACAACACAAGTGTTTCTGGGGGACACAAAAAAATGGACTCAGGTGTTGTCACTCTCACATGACTCAGATATTGCAAACATGCAATGTAAGCTGTTGGCTTAACCTTCAGCACACTGGTAGCCATAAAAGGATTACCATACTACTTTATTTGCACACACAATTTTTCTATGGCATTTATATACAGTATATACCCTGCACCTAAAAAAACTGTGATGTGCGTATAAAAAACTCTTTGTGTCCCCTGGATCTCTCTTGTCGTGCTGTGAGTGTTTGTTAAGTCTGTTTATGTGTGTTTTCTTCAGCTTTGAGTTTCTGGGCCACCATAGTTTCAAACACAGACATGCTGTGATGCTGAGCTCATTAAGGTGAAACATGTTGAGCTGAACTTCGGTCAGTATCTCTGCTCCACACCTGTCTCTGATTCAAACCTGGTTATCTGATGTGAACCATGTGGACAAGAGACTGGACATTGCTTAGGTGTGGGGGCGCTGCCCTCAGTGATTTGGGGGCGTTGCCCGTTTTGCTCTGGTTCCAGTGTGACATCATCAGTAGAAACGTCACGTTACTGTGGCTAAATAAAGAGATTGGTCGACTGTGTCCCCTCCTGCTGGGCTCATTCTGCTGCCTTACTTTCATCACTGTGAGCAGTCTAGTCAACAGTGACCTTTAAGGGTCAGAGGTCACAGAGAGGAGAGACCTTTTGGCCCTCTGACCCTTTGTGCTCTGCCTCTGAACGCCACCTGCAGAGAGGGAGACAAAGCTGCTTCACCTGGTCACTTTCCCGCAGAGTGCTGAGTGCAGTTCAGGGACATTAAGGAAATATAAAGAGTTACAGTGGACGGAGGTTATCAAATAAATCATGATGTTAAAATCATGTAGAAATATGACGGAGAATTAAATCAAGCAGAGGCTGGTTGTGACTGCGGTGATGTAGTAATCTGTGTTTTGTTTGTTTCCTATTTTTAATCCTTTAATGTCTTATTGAGCTTCCAAATGATGACTGTGTTATCTGTGTTTTTGTTTTGGTTCTTAATGTTTTTGTTAAGTAAAAAAAAACAGCTTTTATTACTATTTGGGCTGAGAGTAAGTAAATGGAGGTGATAGAGAAGAGGAAAATAGATAAAATATCACTTTGTATTAAATATTTTGTTGTGATTAGTCTCAAAATTTACTTCATCTGTAAAACAACTTGAAAATTTCAAATAAAGATCTTACATCTCAGGCTGGTTTTAGGTTGGTAACAGTACAGAACAGAGACGCTCTGACTGAAATATGAGCTGCCTGTGAATCAGCGTGAGGAGCCGCTTCAACCTGCACTGACCCCTGACCCCTGACCTCTTATGCCTATGTGTGGAGGATGGGGGAGATCAGTAACATATTACATAAAAATCACAACTGTGTCCTGCATGTGGAGGAGCACACGTATAATTACTGCACTTTGACCTCAGCTGTTTGAACGAGCTCAGATAATAACAATGATGATGTGATCTAATTAATGAACAGATGATTATAAGTGTTGAAGGGAAACAGCTGCTGAGTGTCTGACCCCATCATCCAATCTAACTCTGATTGACGGATGCAAAGAGGGGTTGGGGTTAGTAAACAGTGATGTCAGTCTCTCTGCTCCTCCTCCTCCTCCTCCTCCTCCTCCTCCTCACACTACCGCGTAGTAGCTGTGTAATTGTTGTGTCTCACAGACTCAGTTGATCTGGTTATGAGTCTATGGCTCTTTCTGTGGGGGTGATGTCGGGGGAGGCAGTCGCTCTGTGATCCAGCCCGTCACCTCCTTCAGCACGGACTCGGCCACCTCCGGCAGGTCGTGGTGGAGGGCGTGGTACCCGCCCTCGTACACCTGACAGGAGACAGAGATGAGGTTACACTCGTGCATCAACGGAGCGGTAGCGGTTAGTGGTTAATGGTTTACACAGGCAGGAGAACAGAGCGTCCAAATATTTATTTTCCCAAATAATCCTCGAGTGTGTCAATACGATTATTTTACTGATGAAGCCGGATGCTCTCTGCCAGTTCTCATGTTTGTTTTTCTTCTGAAGTCACATGAGATACTGTGAGAACTCATCTCTATGAAGTCGTTACTAAAAACAGCAGGTGCGCGTGGTGTAACAGTCTGGACGAATGGTCTGGCATGTGTGTTCAGAGGATTATAATGTTAAACATCAGTAGAAACTGTTTTTTGTTCCTGACACCACCTGCACCAATGTGGAGTTTTATCTGAGTTGTGCAGGGGCAATCTCTTCTCTATCAGTAGAAACTGTTTCTCCCAATTTTTAACATCAGTTCAGATGTGAAAATCAAGCGTATTCTCAAAATAAAACATGATGATTACAATGATTCAGACTGGTGAATAAACAGCAGCTGCTTCACTTGTTTAAACTAAGGGACAAGAAACAGACAAATCCACTGATCAACAGACTGATCAATATATCAACTGACAGACTCCTCACTCTCTGCTGAGACCAGATAACAGTCTCATGTTGGTGTTAGGATCAGAGGAATCATGGCCGACGCTCTTCTCACTTTTCACTTCTGTCGTTTGTTCTCTTCACTGCTCATGTGACGAACCATGTGACATTACTTCCTTCTTCACACACTCACATCCCTCTTCAGAGGGGGAAGAGTTTACAGTGTGTTATTCATGATCTCCCTGGAGACAGATGAGACAAACATCTGTTGACTGTTATACTGGGTCTGACTGGATCACTGCGTCAACATCTCAAACTGAAGCAACAAACAGCTTCACACTGAAAGAAACATGTTCAGAGTGAAGCAGCTGTTTGATACCAGGCTCAAACCTGTCTCACATCTGGCCCACATGAGGTGTGATTGTCAGTTACTGCTTCCACAACTCCAACTAATTCACACTCACAGAAAATCTCCTAACTTTCAGTCACACCAGATGTGGGCCAGACCTGAACTGAGGGACCAGCTGTGCACCGGGCCAGTCTCACTCTGCTCGCCAAGTAAACTCTAAGAAAAAAAATCTGACGTTTTCTACGGTGGCCCTGAAGGTCAAAGTTCTGCAACTGTTAACAGAGAAAACACAAACAACGTCAGCAAACATCATCAACAGGCTGATACCTGAGAGATACCAGACTGATGAACACTTCCATCTTCCTAACTTCAACAGTGAAGCAGCAGGAAGCATTGAACAATCTGATCCCGGACTGACGCTTTGTAGTGTCCCCTGAAAAAAACTTGTTTGTGTGTGTATTTTTGTTGCCTAATGTGTATTTGTGTGTGTTGTGCAGCTCATGTGTCAGACTGCATTGTTCATGTTCTCTCCAGCTGCAGCCGATTCATCCCGTTGGGCCACCGTAGCTCAGGTGAGTCTTTCTCTCTACACACCTTGAGCCTCTTGTCGGGGCTGGCGGCGTTCTCAAACATCATCTTGGAGCCTCTGATGTCACAGAGCTTGTCGGCGTCTCCGTGCAGCAGCAGGAAGGGCCAGCTGATGGATGCGATCTCCCTCTCGATGCGAGCAGCGGCACCCATTAGCTGCATCCCGAACGACACCCGCATCCCACCGTGGAAGTTCAGCCCATCGTTGTCATAAGCCTCCACCTGGGCGGGACAGCATGGGGACAGAGGCATTATGGGTAAAATAAAACGCTGTAGCTGATGATTCTCCTGCAACTTTGTTTGATTTACACTAAGTAAACAAAACTTTGCTTAAATAGCTCATCATCCCACATACATTCCTCATCTTGCTCCTCATGTTACCATAGCAACCACTGTTCATTTACACAGCAGACAGCTGTACAGCTGTACGGTGGCCTGGATGTCTGTGGTTGGTTGTTCTGTCTAACAAACTCAGTGAATCTTAAAGTTGAATCCAAATATGGAAGAGACCACAGCAAAGAGGAGGAGAGAGAAATCCTGGGAAAACCACCAGAGTCAGAAACCATGCCCACTCACACACACACACACACACACACACACACACACACACACACACACACACACACACACACACACACACACACAGATCGTCACTTGTCACATTTTGTCTGTGATGTCGCTGTCAACTCAGAGACACCACCTCCCTCCGCCCCCACTCTTGATTGCCTTCAACTAAAGCAGTTTCCAGGAAAGGCCTTAAACGTTTTGAACCAATCCCCTGGTTACCAGCTGTTATGACAATATAATAGAGTCTAAATGTGGTTGTTTCTTTATTTAGTCACGTTATTGTTGCTGAACTAAAGGTTCCCTGTTGTGTGTCACTCTGGACAGTTGATGATGACAGGTATTTTCTGTTTATTGTGTTCGTGCTATGTTTGCTTATGATTTATATCATGAAACATTTGATTATTGTGACTATCACAATATATCATTCTCCAAATAATTAACATATATTTATAATTCTATGATTCCACCTTCTCCACTCGCTCACAGTCATTAGAAAACTGAATAACACTGACAACTTTAATGTTAAGAAACATCAGTTATGAGAAGCAGTCAGAATGGTCTCTATCTCTGAGCAGGGAGTGACTTTATTCTTCTTCTGTTTCTTTATTGTGACCCCACTGACAGAGGCAGGAAGTGAGATCTTGTTCTTACAGTTTATTACTACAACATGTTCACAGATACAATGGAGCACAGTCCTGACTGTGTGTGTGTGTGTGTGTGTCCTATGGGGTTCAACTGAGGGTTAAACCAGAAATATGTATCCAACATAAACATGATACTGCCCAACACAAACTATATGCACCTGTTTATATAATTACTAAGAATCCCACACAGACATGCACACACACACACACACACACACATCCACACCCACTTGGCCAGACAACAAAACACTTGAGGGTAGAAAATGTTCAAAGTATCTATGGAGCAACTTTCATCGTGGACAGTTCAACAAAAGTTGGCGCATTCAGATTTCCCCTTGAGACCTTGTCAATTCTATTTTTTTCTACAGACACAATCACAGACAACAATGCAGCTCAACACACACACACACACACACACACACATCCCTCACCTGGGTCTTGTCCCGTGAAACCCACTTGGACTCGATGGAGCCCAGACTGAGACTTGGTAACATGTGGTTCAGAAGCTTTGCCAGGAAAACCTGAAGAAACACAGTGTGTTAACCTGCCTGCATTAGCAATAATATTAACATTATTATTATTATTGTGAATATTATTATTATTGTTGTTGTTATTATTATTATTATTATTATAAAAACACGTCTGAAGTGTGGTCACACACTGTGATCAGGTGCTGCTCATACAGGTGCCAATGTGAATGAATGTTACACAGCGGACAGAGAGAGAGGAGTGAGTGAGTGAAGTGATGATGTGAGACCTTGAAGGGTGTGGCAGAGTCTGGATTCATCTGGACCATGGGTGCGATCAGAACCACTCCAGTAAACTCGCTGGGCCTCTCACAGGCCGTCAGGATGGAGATGGCGCCACCCTGCAGGAAGGAGGAGAGAAAAAGGAGAACCATGTCTCATGTTTGAGAGTTGAGATTCTCAAAAGGTGCCACATCACATGTTAACATCATGCTAAGGTCACAGTTAAGTCATGTGAACATCATGTGGAGGCCAGGGTCAGAGTTCTGGGCCCTGTTTCAGAAAGTGGGATTAGTGGAAACTCTAAGTGGAAGTATGTTACCAGCCTGAAATGAGGGAAACTTGTGCTGAGTAAGTCGCTATGGCAACATGTGCTGTGAAGCAGGTTTGATCCATCTCAACCTGAGGTTGATGCCCGCTGAGCGTGGAGCAAGAAGCAGAGACATCGTGTCATTTAGTGAATGAAGTCGTGGACGACGTGGAAGTGAAACTTATTTAAAGGTGCCATATGTAAGAATGTGGCCAAAAACGGTTACTGCAGTCAAATTCAAAACACAGCGATCTCGTTTTTTCTCCCAGCCGTAGCGGCAGCTCAGTGGAAGCAGACTGAAATGCCACTGACGCCGCCGTGACTGGGAGAGAGGGCTAGGTGGCGCAACATGCCAACACGTAAATTCAAAACATAAACATGGTTTGCAGTCTGCAAAAAAAGATTTTTAATGCGAATACTCTGGCTGTGCTATTGTTGTTGGTGAGTTCATCATGTTATATGAACATTATTCCTGAGTCTCTGTGACATATTAGGAGGATTTTACGGCCAGTTGCTTTAGATTTCTTACATATTGTACCTTTAAAGGCTGTTGAAGAGCGGATCATTACAGTAGAGCCTGTTGGAGGATTTATTATCTCTATGAAAGATAGAGCTGTTTCACCACACATCGTGGATAGGCTGTAATTCATTATCATTGGAGCAGATTTTATGTTTATTTTTCGCCACTTCACCGACAGCAGCTTTTTAAAAGTAGCCTATAACTCAGAGTTTGTTGAGCCTGCTTCCTGAAATGGGGCCCAGATCGACGTGGTGGCATATCATTTATACAAAACAATAAACAACAATAAAACATCTCAATAAAACACTTTGAGCAATGAACTCATGCACCATTTCATTCATGTGTAGTAAGTATAGTATAAATAGATAATTTGACATCAATCGTGTGAACACGTCAGATGTTGGCAAGGCCCAATGCCGTTATCGCCTGATCGATTCCCGACTGTGCTGATCTGTACTGCGTGTCATCCCCCGAGTCCCTTTCCTGTCTCTTTCGACTGTTCTGTCAATTTAAGGCAGAAATGTCCAAAAAAACATCTTGTGATGTGATGTGACCGCATGAATCAGATTCTGGTTTAAAGTGACTGAGAATAAAACAACGTGTTTCTCCACAAACTGATCTCAACAGATCCACATGAGAAACTGTGCCAAGATCTGTTTCTGCTGTCACGCTACCACAGCATCACTTGACGGCTCCAACTTATGTTTGCAATTATCATGGTGTTTGTCTGTCAGTAGAACTGAGCTGATTCACACTGAATCTGGTGATTCAGGGTCAAATTAGGTCGGGATCTGTTGCTGAGAACTGTGATCTGTTCTGTGAAGCTGAGTGACTATGGCCTTGGTGAAGCTGCAGCTCTGAGTCTCTGCTGCTACAGTCACAGAACTGTGGCAATACCAAAAACAAGGTCAAAGGTCAAATCGGGTCAAATTAGTTTGATTCTCTGCAGGGGTTGAAGCAGTGAGAGGAGACAACAGAGAATCAACCAGAATTAAAAAAATGAATGATAGAAAGAGCAAGTGAGTGTAAGAGAGAGAGAAGGAGAGAGAATGGGAGAGAGAGAGTGGGTGAAGGTCAGTTAAGTGTGTGAGAGGTTCTGAACCTGCATCAGTGGGAAACAACTCAAAGGTCGAGACCAACATGAAACAAACTGTTCTTTGTTTAGACTGAGAGAGTTTCCACCCCGTTCTGCTGCTGCTGCATTGAACAGTGAACACACACACACACACAGCTCAGAATGGAGCTGCAGCCGATGGCGGCACAAAGCCACGCCTCCTCTGACTGGAGGAGCAACGATCTTCAGTAATACACACACTCACACAAACTCCTAATTGGCCTCAACTTTGTGTAAGTTTCTTTGACAGTGGTTGAATATTCATGAGGCTGCAGGAGACAAAAAACTTCCCACCAGAAAATTTCACTTTCTAAAGACACAAGAGAACACACGCTCACACACACACACACACACACACACACACACACACACGCACGCACGCACGCACACACACACACACACACACACACACACACACACACACACACACACACACACACACACACACACACAGTATGAACAGAGAGGCCCTTGAAGTGGATGAATGCTCCTGTTGTTCACAGTGACTGAAGCCTGAGGAGAATCTCTCACATTATATGAACCGAACAGTCGTCATCATGAAAACATCTGTACATACATTAATGTGATAAGAACCAGACTGTGGTCGCATCACTGAGGAGTCTCCTCTTATGGATGTATCCCTCCGCCACATCAGCTAGTTTCAGTTATTTCTTGTTTGTTCAGTAACAGGTAAGACCTGTGTTAACTCACATTGACCTTGACCTTTGGCCTTTAGGCACTTCAATCTACTCAGTTCTCCAAGTGAGTGAAGTTCAGTTGAGGTCCCCTCATCACTGATGAGGGGACAAATGACCTGAAGACAAGATGGCTGCAGCTCTGACAGTTTGCTCTTCATGTCAACTGGATTCAGGTTTCGTTCAGTCAGTGATGACGTGAAGTCAGTGAACGTCACAATAGAAATTTCACTGATTCATAAAAATATAAAAATGAGAATTGAAAAAACAGCACTTTTTGGGCCTGCCCCTCCATAAATGCAGAATTTGCACTGTGCATAGGGCTTCATGTTGCACTGCGGGGCCTCTCTTCATGTGAAAATGCAGCGCAACAACCGCAGTGTCCCCGGTGTGAGCAGGTTGCATGATTGAAAAGAGACAAAGAAGGTCATCCACCGCTCACATAGACTGCAATGACTGACATTCAATGTCCAACCAATCACTGCTCAAAGAAAGACACCAGTGCAGGTAAAGAGATGGCGACGAAAAAGCACTTTGAATCTGGCACACACTTCACACTTCACTGCTGTTGATTATACAAGAAGCCTGTTTACTTCACTGACCTGCTTTGAGATATTTGCTATTCCCTGTAGGGACGGGAAAGAACTGTAAACGTCCTGTTCTGACACTGACTCTATTGTTAATAGACACAAGGCTGGCTGCAAATATTTATTTTTTCTTTCAGGAAAGAAGTTACTTGGGGTCATTTTGACCCCAAACGAAAATTATTTCCTTCATAATTTGCTTGTTTTTTCATCAAACGGCCTGAAATTAACGGAGGTTGTTCAATACTATGGTATTAACAAATAAAATAAATTTGAAGTCATTTGGTTGAATTATGGGTGTTTTATTGAATTTTGTCCTCTGGGGTCAAAATGGTCAAAATGACCCCAGAGGACAAAGGGTGTTACTAAAAAAGGTGTTACTAAAAAAAAGCACAAAACATAACATTGTCACACAAATTTATGTTTCATCTTTTTATTCAACTTCAGACCAACCTATTAATACTAATTTCATACTTTTTTTGTAATTCATACCTCATTTATATGAAATATTGTAAAACGGAAAGGGGAAATCCGGCGATCTGATTGGTTGTTAACCGTGGTATAATAAGCCATGGCTACTATTCTAAAGCCTTATCACAGCATAGGCTATCACTAGTGTCTGTTAATCCATCAATTTATTTTCCTTTGATCTTTACTATATTTGAAATTATTCAGATTTTCTGTTTTGTGAAACTCAAAAAATAGGTATTATTTCATATAAATGAGGTATGAATTACAAAAAAAGTGTGAAAATAGTATTAATAGGTTGGTCTGAAGTTGAATAAAAAGATTAAACATAAATTTGTGTGATAATGTTATGTTTTGTGCTTTTTAGCAATCAAACAGTTGGGGTCATTTTGACCCCAGAGGACAATGTTACTCTGTCGGGAGGACATCATGAGCGATAACTGTTACATAAACTCTGGCACTGAGGATGACCCAAACAGAGACAGTGATGAAGCTTTGACATCTCTGACTCCACCTCAGCAGAGACGAATCGGAGGAAACTAGACGAGACAGTGAGACGACTGAAGTTCCGCCTCCTCAGGACATCCTCACTTCCTGTGGATCCACAGGTGGTTCACATTGTCCCTGAGGCTCCGCCCTGCGTATACTCACAGGATGCTGAGAAACACAACATTTACTTTGGACTGAATTTCATAGGAAGAGGAGGAGGGGGTGAGGCCTAAAGCAAAACAAATGGAGGGTGGGACACGAACTGTGTAGGAAAGAGAAGGGGGAAATGCCTACATCTGATTCAGTGAGATTTACACTGAATTGTGCTGGTTGTGAACGCAGCCTAAGTCCCCACATACACACAGCACAGACACTTCAGGAGGAGCTGTTTAAAGCCTGTGACAGGACGAGTGACAGAGGAGACGTGGTGGGCTGAGGGCAGTGCAGTGTTTTACTGTAACAGACACAGTAAAAAGGTGCAGAAAATCCTGTCAATATTATCAACAGCATACTAACACACGGTTAAAAAACCTTTATGTTAAACACTGAATAGTCTCTACAACATTCATGTTTTTGGCATGAGATGATCGCTCTAATCCTAAACTGTGCACACACTGTTTTATATTTACATTATTAAACTATGAAGATCTTGTTTCCATCAGGTCAAATCTGTTATGAATCTGTTTCCTGTTGAGTCCAACATGGCTGCTGATTGACAGCTGTGACAGGTAAAAGCTGTTTGTTCAGTGTTTCTCACTGTAACAGTGAATCTGTGGTGTCGAGGTGTGTGACCTCGACATGAAAACATTAATACAAAATCTGAGCAGCTTGATCCTCCACAGAGGTCAGAGGTCAGGGGTAAGGTAAGGGGTAATGGGTCAGAGGTTGGCACACTAATTTAAACACATAGTGATCATTTGTTATTTAACTCCTCACTGCTTTCTTAAAATCAGTGTGTGTCTTAGTGCACAGTGAGAGTGTGAGGAGCTGAATACACCAGTCATTCAGTAAGGTCCTGTTCCTGTAGGTTTGTCTGATGACACTGTCAGACTGTGACACATTTACACAACACACACACACAAACCCTGAGGTGGCGACAGAGAGGCTCATGGGAAATTAGTCATTTATGAAATATACTTGTTGTACATTCTGTGTTAAACTCAAACTGTGTCAATGACACAGTTAGATAAAATCTTCTTTACTTAACAAAACAGTCAAACAGTGAGCTGGAAAACACGTCTACTGGAACATGTTACTGTAAGAGGACATGAGAACACGTCTGCTCCTCTGACTTGTCGTCCTTGAGGTCGATGAACCCCAGACTGGAGCTTGATCTATGTCACTGGGTCAAAGGCAGAAGCTATTTGAGCTGAAGACAGTTTGTCCATCACAGTGAACCTGCTGCCAATCAAACTACAGTAAGAGCATAGTGCTCAGGTGTTCCTAACCTGCTTGATTATTCTTGCTCTGCTGATTAAAGCAGAAGTAAGCGATCCGGTCATTTTGGCTAATGCTGCGTTCCAGGCTGGCTTTTGAAACCGTAAATTACAGCTTCAAGTCACAACTTACGACTTTGTAGCGTTCCAGGCAACCCACTCGTGTTTTTCCGACCTGTTTTACCTGTGAAAGTCACTATAACGGCCACTCGTAACTTCCGACCCGTGAACTCGTACCAGATTGAACTGGTACGACTTCACAGGTCGGAAAAACACGAGTTACGGGTTGCCTTGAACGCACCATAACGTCTTGTCAGCCGACGGAGTTAGCAGCCCCCGCCCTCGTCATGGATCTATTGGTCCTCGTCCCTACGTCACCACATTCAGGCGCATCCCTTGGCTGCACCAGAGCGATGTTATATCAATCGCTCTGGGCTGCACACACACAGCCCTGCATGCCGTTCTCTCTCCTCGTTGGATAAAACTTGTAGGATACGATAAATGTTTTCTCTTTGGCTCAGAGCAGAGCAGAGGGACTGAGAGACCCGTGTTTCAGTCCAAACACTCTATGTAAGTGATTGCTGTGGGAAGATATAACTATTTAAGACCTATATTAACACAAAAATATCGCTTACTTCTGCTTTAATCTAAGCACAAAGCATGTGTGTGTGTGTGTGTGTGGCTCATTGTACCAGGAACTCAGAGTGTTATGTAATATCACACCAAACAAAACAGACAAACCAGAGAAGAGCGAGAATAACACACACACACACACACACACACACACACACACACACACACACACACACTTTATGATCCCCTGAGGAGAATGAAGTAAATGATCCTACCATAGAGTGGCCCACGATGAAGACAGGCAGGTCGGGGTGACGTGACCTCATCAGATCGATGTGCTGCAGAGAATCTCTAATGTAAAGTTGAAAATCTTTGATGTTCATCCTGTCGCCTTCACTCTGACCATGACCCACTGAGGGGGTAACAAACAACAAAACAACAAAACAATTAACGGTTAAAGAAACACAAGGATGAAAGCAATATGATGAGTGTGTGTGTGTGTTTTGTGAGAGGGTGAAAAGTAAAGTATGTATGCGTATGTATAGTCTGGATGAGTGTGAGGAAGAGGAGAGACATGATCGGGTGCATTTACATTTGTTTTTTACAATGTTTTATTAATGTACATTGTCCCTTGTCAAATAAATTAAACTGAAAACTGATGACGGAGAGAGAAGAGGACGAGTGAAGAGGGAAGTGGAGTGAAAAGTGAGATGACTGAGAAGACGAGAGGAAGAGGAGGGGACAGAGATGTGACTGACAGATGGAAGAGGAAACATATATGAATATGTATGTGTGCATTCACACGTCATATTCACACACACAAACATTTCCCTCCAGCTCTCAGCAGCAGTGGCTGAGAGGTGAGGCTGGTTGCCACAGCGACCACTGTACCAATATTCACACACCAAGTGTGTGTGTGTGTGTGTGTGTGTGTGTGTGTGTGTGAATGCAGCATTTTCTCTGTGTCCATTCAATACTGATGAGATCAGCACAGTGTGGAGATCAATAACCAATCACAACAGAGGGGACTAATGAAGAGCCCCTCCCACATAGGCTCAATTACAACACACTCCACCGTTATCACACACACGCACACACACACACACACACACACACACACACACACTAGAAAATGATGCATAACTGATTTTAGTGGCGATAGAGTCACGACCTTGTAACAGTGAGAAAACAGAGTAACATTCAGTAACATTGATCACTTGATTATTTGTTGATGAACTGATCAATAAGTTCGTCCCACTGACATTTCCTGAAGGTGACATTTAAAAACACCTATGGAGTCATTATTCATTCTTGATTTGAAAACATTCTTTTTGCTTTCGTCCATCTTGCGCCGGTCCAAGAATTTCACCGTGCGCGCGGAGGCTCATGGGAAATGTAGTGTGAAAACACTTCGCTTTCCAAAACTCCTCATTGTCTCTTTAAGTGGCTGACTGTCTCAGTACTGAATGAAAGCTTTAAGATTTTAATGTGATAACATGTTAATTTCATTGTTTCAAATGAAGATATTTCATAATGTGTTGGTGTGATAGTAATAAAAACATGTCATTGCTTCACACAGACTCTGGGTAAATAAAAGCTGATCCAGTCACAGCAGCTCAACCAATCATCGCTCTGGAGCCTGAATTTATCTAGTTAAATATAAAACTTGTTATTCACTGTGTGTATGTGCAGGAGCTTCATGCTTGTGTCTTGTTACACTCAAGTAAAATATTTCACCACTGCCTGATAATGAAGTGTCTGGCCTGCTATGGGACATTCACACACACAAATGATTCACATAAATAATATGGACTGGTAAAGAGCAGAGAGGCCTACAGTCTGCACACAGGCTCTGTGTGTGTGTGTGTGTGTGTGTGTGCCCGCAGTATTTTCCATTAACATTGTGAGCTGCTGTGAGTGAAAACTTTCATCCTGTCCTTTCATTCACTGTCACCTCTGAATGTTTCCATATACAGCTGGCTGACTCTCTCTCTCTCTCTGTTGCAGCAGTCACATGACCTCACACCAGTACAGTACAAAGACACAGTCTCTGATTAGTGTCCAGCTTCAGTTTGTGTCCCCTCAGTTAATTCCTCTTCCTCTGTTCTTAGTCACATGTTTGTAGCTTTTATAAACATCATCAGTTCATTTTCCTACAGAGTCGACAGGTCTGAGACCAGCAGTTAGCTCAGAGATAAGAGGTCATTAACTCAGATCTGAGCAATGTTATTATTCTGTTTACAAACAGGAAGTGAAAGAAGCAAACCCACAAGTTACACAACCAGTTTGATGTAAAATGATTCTGTGATGACAGGAACTGGACCTCTGTGTGACACTGACTTGACAATAACAAACCACAGGACCATCACCTGCCTGCCACGTAAATGTCAATGCATGTATGTAGTAATGTGCAGTTTGTGTGTGTGTATGTGTGTGTGTGTGACTCACGGTGGTCGTGTGCAAACACCAGCAGTGACAGCTCCTTCAGTCTCTGAGCGACTTCATCGTACGGTCCACTGTGCTCTCCAGCTCCATGGGCCACGAACACCAGAGCCCTGAGAGAGAAAGAGAGAGGCTGTGAAGTTTATCCGAGTCTATTCATACACACAGACTCTACTCTCTATAAACAGCTTGTGTTTGCGTTTCTGTGTATGGGGCTGTCACATTTTCTCGATCAGCTGATGAAGTCCTGAGCTGTTTCAGTGAAACAACTCACAGACCGACACAGAAGTTTGCTCATTCCTGCTGAACATCCAACCAATGTCTGTACCACTTATCCATACAAGGTGGATACAGGTTGGCAGTCTATCCAACCGAGAGAGCTATGACTAGTTTTGTACCTTCATCTATCAGATTATTGAACAGCTGATCTGACCTGGTTTGTGTATGCTTGGACTACAGTAAGTGTGTGTGTGTGTGTCTTTCTCTCTTGTAACATTTGTTTTTGTATTTTCAACATTTTAACATTTCTATTTGTATTTATTTTGATTAAATGCACTGTCGCTCTCTACAGATGAAGTTCTTAACGTTAAAATAAAGTCCTCTGAATTTGAATTTGAATATCTCAGGGCTGACATGTAGAGATGAACAACGCACACACTCTCAACCTGTGGGAGGAAACTAGAGGACCCAGACAGAACCCACCTAGACACAGGGAGAACATGCTAACTCCACCTAGACCGGGAATTGAGCCCAGAACCTTCTTGCTGAGAGGCGTGGGTGCTAAGCGCTGCTCCACTAGTATGAATATATACACACTGTACATTCTGTACTACGTGTGTCTTGATGTGTGAGATGGAGATAACAGCATGATGATGAAACAGTGTTATGAGCGACATCACTCATCTGTCCATCTCTCCGTCTCGCCACCTCCACCCCCTGACTGAAGGAATCCAGTAAAACCAGGTGTGACCCATGAATACACAGAGAACAGCTCCAGCCACCTCACTCCCTCAATGTGTTTATTCAAACAAAGATTCAGACTGAGACTGAGTGAGATACAGCAACAATAACCAAACAGCAGCTGGATCACTGACTCAGACTAAAAGTGGTTTATAACTAAAAGAAACAAACTGATACGCTGAGGCCAAACAGTTTACTGATGCAACATACTTCAACTGACTCATCAACAGGAACCTCCATGTGTTTCATGTTCGTGAAGCTGATATTAAAGGACAATTCCAGGCAAATTCAACCTGGGGCTATAGTTTCCTAATATTTTAGGTCCAAAAGAAGGAACCTGAAGGTTTTCTCTTCAATTGCTCCTGTTATGCAGTCGTTCTGTCTGTCCCCGCATCGTCACAGCAGCGCATAATGGGAGCGGATGGATCTTAGGCTGTTTAGGCTATTTAGATCCCACAAAACCGCAATTACTTTTTGACAGACAACGTCAGAGGGCTATTCAAACATACACTGAGGGGTTTGTTCACTTCAAGAAAGTCGACATGTTTGTAAACGGAGCTGCAATACAAAGTCTTGCGCGAGAGTCAAGTTGATGCGCTCAGTATCTTTACAGGTAGAATAAACAATGGCCAGATTTACTCTTACTGCAACGAAAACGTTGTGCCTCCGAGCCGTCAAGAGATGTAGAAGAGGAGCGATTGAAAAGAAAAATTTCAAATTCATTCTTTTAGACCTAAAATGTTAGGAAACTATAGCCCCAGGTTGAATTTGCCTGGAACTGTCCGTTAATGGAGCGTCTTTTCATCAGGCTTCATTAGTAAATCACACTGCTCTCTCCTCCCTTCAGAGGCCTCAACACCCCCCAGCCCCCAGGCTGAGACTTCCTCTGCACTTGTTGGTTCTGTGTGTGTGTGTGTGTGTGTGTGTGTGTGTGTGTGTGTGTGTGTGTGTGTGTGTGTGTGTGCGCGTGTGTGTGTGTGTGTGTGTGTGAGTGAATGAGTGTCTTTGTGAGGACATGATGTTCTGTCACACAGAGGCTAGGGGTGGGAGGGGGGTTTAATGGGGCTAATCTGGGTTCATAGTGGAGTCGACTGTAAAGTGATGAGATGTCCTCTGTTCTCTACACCTCCCTGCTTGGATATGTCCTCTCGCTCTCTCTCTCTCTCTTAGTAGAAAGATACAATCTAATGAAGTTAAATATGTGTTGACAGCAGAGAAGTAAAGTCAGACCCTCCTGACAGTTAGCGTTCAATTTCTCTCAGAGCTAATCTCTGAATCATTTCATCGGTCTCCATAGATGTCTGAGTTCATTCACACTCTTGGTCCATTCAGCAGCAACACAACAGGCTGCGACATACTGGTGTTGACACCTGTCGCACTCAATACACATTCAGAGATCTGATCGCTCAGACATACTTGTGGACATATAAATAGCATATTACATATTTACAGGTTTATTGATTAGTGCCTGCCTGGTTGCAGGTGTATTGATTATCATTGTTTGCAATGTCTCTGGTCTCTGTGGGAACTACATACCCTCTGGTCTCCCACACTGTCAGTGGTGGACCAACATGGCCTCTCTCAGCCTTACTAAAACAATGAGCTCTGAGCTTCTCTAAAGAGACACAGGCTCAAACAAAGCCACACTCTGATCCTCTTAAAGCTGCTGACTGACTGATGAAGGTGGTTCAGACTCTCACCGCTCAGACTGTGACGTGAATCATCACCACACCGACACAACAACAACATCCACACGGGACAAGAAAGTCTGAGTTTCCTATCACTTTTCACAGCTTCACCTGGATCACAGGTTAACAGACATAATCCATGCAAGTGAAAAAAATAACTCTCTCCAGTGTTTCTATGAAGCAGGAAGTTTGTTTTCTCTCATGAAGACATATGCGATGTAACCTCTGGGGCCGCAGAGCCTCATTAGCTTTTGATTACAACGTTTGCTAATGCGCTAGCCGGTCATGTGATCCCATCAGACACACAGCAGCACAGTCAGTGTTGTTAATGAGCTGTAGCTGCCAACACGATGTTAGAAAAAAAAAACTATGCTAAGATCAGTGAGAGTCGGCCGGGTCAGTACTGTTCCTAGTTCAGTATTTTAAATGTGAAGCTGTATTGATCAGTGTTGACTGGTGCAGCCTCATATAAACCTCACATACTGTAATCACTGTGTAGTGTCCAGACTTGAGAGGAGAAAGAGGATGAGACAGAACTCCTCTGTTAATCTGATTAATGGACTTAGACTGTGTGTGAGTTAGTGAGTGAGTGTTTGTGTCTGTGCGCGTATGCATGTGTGTGTGTAAGTGGGTCTATAGGAGAAATGACCACAAATTGCTGAGCTCTCTATGAAAAGCCTCCCAAAGGATGTGGTGCTAAATTAGGGGTGTGTGTGTGTGTGTGACCATACATGTATGTGGGTGGGTGACCACATAAGCGCTGGTAAACACACCCTCAGTGGACGTGTAGTTATGGGTGAGAGTGTTCAGTATAGAAATATAGAAGCACAGATTAGAGGACAAGAGACCGGAGTCAAACTGAGACAGAGGAGACGAGGCACCAAGAGTCCAACGTGGAGGAAGCTGTTGTTCCTTTGATCTTCGTGTCTCCATGTCCTACATCCTCCATTTTCAAAAGTGAGCCTTAAAGACCAGTCAACAGTACAAACACATATTTTGAGTAAAGTGAGCTCTAACAAGCTCTGCTACTGACATATGTAACTACGCAAACTGTCTCTTATCCAGGCCTCTGCAGTAACACAGGTGATCACTGGTCTCCAGCTCTCATCATCCATCTCCAAGCTTAGAACTGGAGCTGCTAACCCTACTGCTAAACCTGCTGAGTATTATAACACCCTGAGATGAAGCATGGATGTTCGTCCAAGCCACTGCTGTGTCAGACTGTGAATTCTCTCCCACAAGAGGAGCAAAACAACATGGAGACCAATAAGTGACAGAAAACAAGATGGAGCCTGAGAGAGAGTGAGGAAGTGTGACAGAGCCAGAACTGAGGAAGAGAGAGAGAGAGAGGGAGTGTGTGTGTGCGTGTGTGTGTGTGTGTGTGTGTGTGTGTGTGTGTGTGCGTGTGTTCGTATGACAGACAAAAGGCAGGAAATGAGTGTGTGGAGGCAGACAGCAGCAGGAGGTTTACACTCCAGAGAATATGAATATGAAAAGAGCTTCAGGCTAGTTTAAACAGTTTACTCTTGTGTCCTTATGTTTTAACTTCAGGGCAACAAACAAAGTGTGAAGCTCAATAATACAGTGCAGCCCTATTGATTTACATGACATGTTAACTACCTGAGGGACATGCAAAGTTCTTGAATCATTCGAAACAGCTTGTAGAGCGCTGCATGAAGCAGATAGTATAAAACTGTGCAGAGAGGGTTTATGTCAAGACTCTTCTAATGGCTCCACTGGTAACTGCTGAATCTACACAGTTATATTTTATTATAACTGTATTTATCTCTTCACCATTGAAACATTATCTTTTCTGAAAGACATCATGAATCACATTAAATCCATCCTCATACTTAAAGCAGAAGTAAGTGGTCCGGTCGTTTTCGCTAATGCTGCGTTCCAGGCAGGCTTTTGAAATCGTAAATTACAGCTTCAAGTCACAACTTACGACTTTGTAGCGTTCCAGGCAACCCACTCGTGTTTTTCCGACCTGTTTTACCGGTGAAAGTCACTATAACGGCCACTCGTAACTTCCGACCGGTGAACTCGTACCAGATCGAACTGGTACAACTTCACGGTCGGAAAAATACGAGTTTCCTTGAACGCACCATAACAGTCCTCGTCCCTACGTCGCCACATTCACGGCGTTCCTTGGCTGCACACACAGCCCTGCATGCCGTTCTCTCTCCTCATTGGATAAAAACTGTAGGATACGATAAATGTTTTCTCCTCGGCTCAGAGCAGAGCAGAGTGACAGAGAGACCCGTGTTTCAGACCAAACACTCTATGTAAGTGATTGCTGTCGGAAGATATAACTATTTAAGACTTATATTAACACAAATATATCACTTACTTCTGCTTTAATACATGTGCAGAGCAGCAGGAATCAAATGAATGTAAATCATAATAATTATATAGAATAACCTGATGGTCAATATCAATCTCAATGGAATGAAAATTGAAAACTGACTCCTCATATTAAATGGCAGTAAGTGACTGCCGCTGGAAACATCTACTCTCTATGGAAATACATGTGGCCATAAGACTTTATGGACTAAAATAACTTACAAGGTAAAAGACAAAGGCAACGACTGTAACACAGGGCGACTAACAGCAGCAGTGTGTGTGTGTGTGTGTGCGTCATAACAAAGATCAGTGACATGTCCTCTATGTAGACATGCCGGCTGTGCAGTGCTTGCTGGAACGCAGGTCTCCATGAGGGTTCAAGACCCAGTTGGAAGAGCTGTCAATCATTGATGAGGCCAGCCCCCTCCTCCCTCGCACCCTTCACCTACTTCCTGATTCCAGCGAAAAGGCTTTTTAGGTGAGGTCAACCGATAGTGGATTTCTAAAGGCTGATAGAATAACGATACTTTGGAGCGGGAAAAAGTCGTTATCTGATTAGTGGCCATTAATGGGTCAGGTCGAGCTGGATTTTGGCTGGTAAAGGCTCTATAGGTTTTCCCTCAATCGCTTCACGGCCAGACATTAAAGCATCTCCAGTGGCTCATCTCTCCCTCCTGACATCCTGAGTCCATTGGAGAAATGCATCGTTATAATATTTTAATCATTTTCAAGGAGAAAATCTCTACAGATCAGTTCTTTTCAAAAACTCAACACACATACATACACTAAGACATGGCACACAGTCCAGCAGAGCAGTGAAGTCAAACAGAGCTCATGAACTCATAGTTAATGCAAATAAGTACAATAAAAGATTTGCAAGTAAAAAGGCCCAAAATACACTAATGCAACCAGCAGAACCACAGGCATGTATTTTAATCTTCTCTGGGTTACCCTGGCCTTACCTCTGCTTGTAGATCTGGTGCAACAACATGATGTAGCTGAGAGAACAACAGGGGGGAGGCTGCGCAGCCCCAGGCCACAGTCAGAGCCTAACATCTGCATTACGTAACAGCATTATCAGTTCAACCTCTTCTTTTTAAGACCCACTGACCTTTGACCCCATCTTATACTCAACCATTCATCTAACAAACATTTTAGTTAAAGTCAGTGAGATGTCTGAAAACCTAAACATATGATATTTGACTAATATATTAAGGCAAATTTTTGTATTTCCTTTAGGTTTTGCGGATACAGGCACTTGACAGTAACATCCAATCGGCAGCCACGGTGCAGCAGAGGAAGTGATGGGTCCAAGAAACTCAAGAGTCCAAACAGCTTAAACATCCGACGAGAACAAACTCACAACAGACATCACTATCACAGCTGTGATACTCTGAGTGTGTCACTATATGTCAGTGTGTCAGTATTTAACCGTGTGTGTCATGTGTCAGTGCATTTCAGTATTTGTCAGTATAAATGTCACTCTAAGTTTACACATCGGCCTTGCTGACATTATTAAACTGTTCCTGTTATTTCAACATGAGGGCAGGTGAAACACTGTGTGGCTACAGTTTAACTCACCTGCTTAGTTTATCATTCACATGCCAGACTGAATATCAAGAGGAAAGGTAACTAAATAGAGCAGGGTGGCGGATGGGTAATTTATGAGGAGAACAGAGAAGAAGCTGCTATTTTTTCATCTGATTCTACTGCACAGACCAAACACCACGACAACCAACCACTCCATCATCATCCTCATCATCCTCATCCTCATCATCATTATCAATACCCTGACCCTCCTCTGTCATCAGAGCTGCTGATATGAACTTGCTCTCATCACACAAATGAAAGTTAAGAGACTTTCCCACACTGTGTTTCATTCCTGATCTGAGTGCAGTGAGCGGGTGCAGCTGTGAGGGCTTTTATTGTGAAACACTAAACGTTGTGTTGAAACAGGAAGTGTGTGTGTTGAATAGAGTCTCAGAAACAGGCTGATCTGAAATCCACTCAGGGATGTTCAGCTCTGCTTTCAGTTAAACATCAGACCTCAGATCCCCGTCCCACGGTGTGATGGATGTTGTTTCCCTGTAAAAGCTGCAGTAAACCGACCACAGCTGAGTCTGCAGGAGCTGCAGGTTTTCACAAGTCTTGGTTTGACTGTGCACGTCTCAGTGTGGATCTACTCACATTCACAGTGTAAATGTGACTGCAGTTTCTGGCCACAGACCCTGAACTGAGCCTCAAACCCACGACCCCCCTCTGCTTGCTGCTGCGCTGCTGTAGCTGCAGCATCCTGCTCAGCCACCGGCCTCCACTCACTGGCTCTTATATAAGTCAACCTGAAACTGTTACAGAGCTGCAGCTATTTTCAGCCCCCACTCATTCAGCTCTCACTGCTCAATACAGACACAAACCAGAGGAACCAGGAACCATTTACACTGGTTTACTGGTTTACTGCTGTTCCCCATTCACAGCTGTGAGCTCCTGGTTGACGCAGTGAGCATGGTGCGAACACAGATCTCAGTTTATTTCACCATGACTGTGGCTTCCAACAATAATTAAAACAAGATGATACAATAAGTAAATCATTCATTCTGTCGCGAGCATGCCCCGTTGCCTTGTAGCACCTAGATGCTGTTTATTTACTTATGTTTATTTCTTTTTGGTTTTTATAAATGCAGCTGTTTCACGGTAAATGAGTAATGGTGTTAAATAATCGCTATGGTGATATTTGCCATAGTGGAGCAGCATCGCGTTCTGCTCCATCTCTGGTCGCTAACATCTGGCTCCAGATGTTGTGTGATCCCTGTCACGTCTCAGTCTTTCCGTTCTCTCACCATGCACTTCATGGCTGAGTGACAGCTATGTCAGTCAGAGGCTCCGCCCACTGAGACCCCATCGCTGCGAACTCAGCTGGTCAGTGATCGGCTGCTTCAGACTGAGACAATAGAGACATCACCTCCGTCAGTCGGAGGGAGCGCTGGCTGATTCGGGATCAGATGAACTGGTGTTGTTCATCAGGCAGAAGCAGAGTGAACAAGTGTGAGCATACATGTGTGCAACACATATTCACCAGCCTGAGTCTGGAGGGATTTCAACATGAAAAGGAAAAACAACTTCACAGACTCCACTCATATTCTCCAGTCCAGTCCGTGGGTCTGAATTTGATCTGAATAGAGCTGCACCACATGTGTTAAGCATCATATTGTGATTATATGGACATACATTCAGATTCCAGTCATTTTGGCTTCATTTTCACTTTAAAAATATAAAATTCATGTGTTTTGTTGGGTCTTATACCAAACTTACATGTCCCTTTACATCTTGTGAATATTTTTCATCTCCATAGCAACGCAGCACTTACGTGGCTTTTTGTAAAATGCCTTAAAATAATGACTGTTGTGCATTGGTGCTATATTGATAAAACTGACTTGACCTAAGGTGGCTAACAATGTAGCTACACCAATGTTGTGACACATTTCACGACCATCAAGAAAAAAATGCAGCTTCTGTGATTTGGACATTGACCTTGGATGTATTATGATGTTGATTGTGATTAATTGTGCAGCTCTACTCCTGACTGTGAATGGATCTAATAAATTAAAATATGTAGCCTACTTAGGTAATCGTATAGGCTATATATCATATGTTCTTATAATAGAACCATGGAATGGACTGAAGTGCAATGAATTCTGGGTAAATTAAGACTTTTTTTTAACCAACTAAACAGCCAAAATAAATCTCTTTGCTCCAAAATAGCAACAGATCACAAACTGTCACACCTGTTTCCAATTTGTTGATGTTGGAGCTGCAGGTGTCAGTGGTTGTTACCATGGTGACCCAGCTTCAGGCCTAAGGTGACTGATGTTTCAGACTAATGAGTCGGTGTTTGTCTCAGTGAGACCAGACTGAGACCAGGTCCTGGTCCTACTCACAGCTGTTACCAAGGTGACAGTGGGCCATCACAGGACCGAGCTGCAGGTGAACGCAGAGTGTCAGATCAACACGGACGGTTTCACTCTGACTTTAACCTCTTTCTAAGTCTGAACAACAAACTGCTGCTGTTCTTTGTTTCTCTATAATGGGGTCATGACCTCAGCTGCGTCTCTGCTGCGTCTGTTGTTGTCACCACGAAGAGATTAACACAATTATGATGTTTAGATGAGCTCATTAATGAGACCGAACTGTGCAGATGTAGGCTACAACTCACTGATCTGGGTCATCTTCGTCGTCGTCAGTCAGAGGACACATGACCTCTAATGTGACATTATAAACATGGAACACACACCTACTACTCCTCAGCTGGTTACTGTCACACACTGACATTTAAGACCAGTGTAGCTACTGTGTTGTGGATCCACCTGTTACAGTGAGTGGAGGAGAAGATGCTGATTGGACAACTGTTTAACCAATCACAGATCTGATTACTGCCCTGGGGCTGTTTGAAAATGAATGAAAAGAGAAACCCACACACTGCTGCCTGACCCCACACCACTCACCCCGACCAGGCTGTTGCAATAAACACAGTGTGTTGTAGTTACTGTTGTCTACAGATTAACACAGGACCTGAGTAAGGAAAAGCTGATGTGTCATGTGACTCCACAACCATGAGACCAAGATTAACTAGAGCACCCCCACCACACACACACACACACACACACACACACACACACACACACACACACCGCAGCACCACCAATTTTAAACTGGCTCCTAAAATTAACCCAACTGTCTTTGTACAGGCTGTAGGCACACACACACACACACACACACACACACACACACACACACACACACACACACACACACACTCTCTCTCTCTCCCTCTCTCCCCTGACCTTGGCGGGCCATCGGGCTCCCAGTAGCGGCAGAACAGGTGCAGTCCGTCGGCGTTGACGATGTGCGGCAGGTCGGTGTAGGGGACTCCCTGCGGGCTGCGCCGCGGAGCAGCTCCGGGCTCCGGCATCGAGGAGTCTGCGGGAGAGAAGCGGAGCAGCAGCGGTGAGAGGACATCGGTGCTGCCGTACAGGAAGCAGCTGACCGCGGCCACGAGCAGGCAGGAGGCGGCGGTGACCGCGTTCATCTTCTCTGTTTATTTTGATGCGTGTTTTCGGCATGAGGTGATCAACCGCTCTAATCCTAAACTGCACACAGACACACACACACACACGCGCGCACACACTCTCTCACACACAACCACACACACACATACACACAATGTTGTCAGGGAGTTACGTCACGAGAGACCATATGCTCTCTCAGCCTCACTCTCCCTCTCTCTCTTTCTCTTTCAACCCCCACGCTCTCCACATGCGCTCTCTCTCTCTCTCTCTCTCTCTCTCTCTCTCACACACACACACACACACACACACACACACACACTGAAATTAGCTCTATTGTCATGTCATATCACAGCAGTTTCATACTCTGCTGATAATTCAGTGTAGCAGTCCATGTTTAAACAGTATACAGTATGTATTTACATTGTAGGCCTACACAGTGCACACTATAGTGTATACAGTTGATTACACCGTATACAGTGCAATATACAGTGTAGCTATCTATGCACTGTGGAAACAGTTACATCACTGGACTGAATGGAACAACTCGCTGCAGCATAAACAGTGAAGGACATGATGGAGATGAAGATCTGGTGAAGAAAAACCAGTTAGGCTACAATTGGACGTTCTGGTTAAACGACTTATGTATATTAGGCGTAATTATCTAATTATTGCATTCCTTTTTTATATTCATGTGCACTCGAGCGCGTGCACACTTGCAGCATATAAATACTGAGCCCGTTCACATCACAGAGAATATACACACACACATACACACACACACACACACACACAAACAAACTGTCACCGGTCAGACCGAGCACAGCTGCACCGGAGACATGAAACAAAAACAAACAAACAAACAAACAAACAAACAGAATGCCCCCTCCCCATCCACACACGCTCTGGTCAGCAGCTGCAGCTCTGTCAGTGTCTGAGCTGCATCACAATGAGGGGCAGTGAGTCTCTCTCTGCCGCAGGTGAAAATAGTCCCGGTGTGATGCGGCTCTGAGCGGGTTTCACCTGCACCTCCAGTCACCTGAGACTCGAGGCGCTCACTGTATCAGGTCAACACCCCCCCCCCCAGTCAACCACCAACCACCACCACCAGGACTGATGTTACAGAAGGAGCGGGAGGAAGATTAGAGTCAGATTCTACCACAGTGGAAAATGTTTGATTCTCAAACGAGAGCATCATCACACATGTGAGACAATAGATAGCGCGAGCACAAACAAACACACACACACACAAACAAACACACACACACACACACACACACACACACACACACACACACACACACACACACACACACACACAGTGTTAATTGCACACCGTGATAATCCACTGGTTCGGTTTCCTCCTCCAGTAAAAGAACAAACGGCCGCGGAGAGGTGGAAGCTGCTACCGCGCGCTCCTCGGCTCAGTGTCGGTACCGGAGCTGGTGTCGGTGGTGGTACCGGGCTCTGACATCAGTTCGGGGCTCTGTGTCTGTGGACAGATGAAGCTGCAGCTCGGATAAAGTCCAGAGACCCGCTGACACCGGAACCTGAGGACGGAGCTTGAAACACACAGAGAAGCACGAGGAAGAACCAGAGACCGAACCAACCTGCTCTCAAGCTCAGCTCACAAGTTTCAGCTTCTCTCCGGACTCTCCCCCTCTCTCTCTCTCTTTAGGTATGTCTCTCTCCCCTGTTCCTCTCTCTTTCTCCCCCTCTCTCTCTTTAGGTATGTCTCTCTCCCCTCTCTCTCTCTCGGATGCTCCGCTGCCGCCTCCCTCCAGCCGAAGAATGCAATGAGCGACGTTTGAGGAGAAACTAAATGAGTATTCACACTCGCGCGCGTGCACGCACACACACATTCTTACTCTCTCTCTCTCTCTCTCTCTCTCTCTCTCTCTCTCTCTCTCTCTCTCTCTCTCAAGCACACACACACCAGAGGCGGGAACTCTCTATCTCTCTCTCTCAAATTCAAATTCACTTAATTGGCATTACTGTCATGGAGAGTGTGTTGCCAAAGCAGAATATACAATATACAATATATAGCATGTACTATACAGCTCTCTCTCTCTCTCTCTCTCTCTCTCTCTCTCTCTCTCTCTCTCACACACACACACACACACACACACACACACACACACACACACACACCAGAGGCGGGTCTCTCTCTCTCTTTTTCTTTCATTTCTCTCTCTGGAGCCTCACTTTCTGTAAAATAAAGAACTTCCTGTGAAGCTCTGACCTGAGGGCAGATACCAACATGACCTCTGACCTGACCCAGCCTGATCAGCCTGATTGGTTTCATCTATATCCACTCATCTTTCTAATAATTGGTCACTAGCCTATGGGCAGCTCAGCAAACTGCAAACTCAAAGCTGAGCTGTAAGTTAAGTGTTGCTGTTGTTCTGTAGGCGCTCAGAGGACGTGTTGTAACCTCTGATGTTATACAGACAGTGATGCTCTTGGGAAGTGATCATCAGTATCACCTGTCACAATAAACCACAGAGCAGCAGAGAAAGTTTTACACACACATAAGGCCAAAGACATTACTGTAAGAGATGGTTTATGAAGGGAGGGAAACACATGATTCAGCATGTTTGTTAGGAATTCAAATGGTGATTAACTCTGAATGTAAACAGAGTTTACAGGGCGCTGCTACATATTTAGCAAACAGTCTCTTTACACATACACCAAATATTTACGTTCCTATTAGCCCTGAAGGACACACCTGGGACAACAGACTCGGTCATCACTGCTACATGCATTTCTGTCTTTATCTTAATCGATGATGATGTCACAGGGATAAAACCAAACCAGGATCTGACCTCAGACTACACAAACATTAGAAAAACAATGAGTAATTTCTGCTGTGCCTAGTCTGGAATCTCTGACTGGAATATGAAGGTCTAGGTTTTATAAATGAAAAACATTCTGTACCAAAGCTGTAATGAGAACCATGACAGGATAGACCTATCAACTAGCCTTTTTTTTTTGCCTGAACATGATTCAGAGAGTTTCTGTTCCAACAATGACTCATTAATACCTGGTTTTAGTTAACACTAGACTGTGGGGCAGCTCTGGAAAATGAATCAATCACCACCTCTGCCTCCACGTCTTTGTCCACATGTGGGACTAAAATGGGAACAAGAGATCATTGTTGTAAAACTGACCCGGCAGGTTTCATTCTTTCTGCTGTGACTCAAGATTACTGTAAAATATGTGCGCTACATAATGAGGGAACTTCCTGTTACAATATCCGTGTATTTCGATCGCTTTAATGAGCATTTGATCTCCTTGCAGCAGAATGGAGAACATCTGAGTATTTGCATATGAAAACTGTCACTGATCCATCTGGAGATGTTGAGAGTGGATGAGTCTCACTGCATCCCTACTTTTTAAAGATATATTGTTAGGCTTTTTCAGGCCTTAATTATACAGTGTGAGAGAGACAGGAAATCAGGAGGGAGAGAGAGGGAATGTCATGCAGCAAAGGGGTACCAATTTGAACCTGGGACACTTTGCCCATGTGGTACATGGCGCCCCCCACAGGACCCATGTTTGACCTGCTGGACCTCTAAATGTTTGAAAGGAAAAGAAAAAACTGAATCATTTGACTGGGCAAAATACTGTTTTTATTTGAGTGAAAGTACATGTCTAATGGGAGATTTCATAAATAAACAGTGCTATTAGTGATTAAATGTAAATAACTTAATTCAAACAAATTTGTGCAAATTTCAACAAAAAGAAGAATATTAACATTACATAATATGCTTTGACTGTGTATTTGTGTTGTTTCTTGATTTGTTCCATTAACAGGTGTAAATAAAGACAAGGCCTTTGTTACATCACTCAGAGAGATTTTTGAAGCTCAGAAGGAGCTGCTCTGCTGTTCCTGACTTCGCCTCCTAACTCCCAGCTTATCTAAATATGGTCAAAGAGTAGCGGCCTGTGCGGAGCGAGACTTCAGACATTGGTGGTCATTGGAGGAACTGCAGCTTTGATAGTGCAGCCTTGTGTCAATTATCTGAATTCTGTTGCTTCGTCATGTGTGTGTGTGTGTGTGTGTGTGTGTGTGTGTGTGTGCTCGTGACAGCCGTCCCAGTTGTGTGAAGCTCCGAGGATTAAGTGTCCGTCCTCCATATTTCCTCTCAGGATTCAGAAATGTGTCGCTGTCATTCCCTGTGAAACAGAGGGAGAAGGAGGAGGAGGACAACGACGATGACAAGAACGAGGAGGAAGAGGTGAAGAAGAACGACACCAAGTGGGACAAAGGGAGAGAAACACCAGTTCTATTATCAGACTCTTCCACGGTTTGATATCTCTCCTGATATTATATTACAGTAGCCTAATGAGGAGAAAAGGTGAACATGACACAAACTGGGAAAAAGTGATCGATGTGTCTCAGTCAGACAATGTCCTCTCTACATTTTGATTTTACAGTAAACTTCTCCTACGTTTCTTCCTCCGTCCACAGCACTCCTCAGGGTTCACTCCCCAAGAACAGACACTGGGCAAACTACAGGGCTTGAAAATCTTGTGTATATGGTTTAAGGTGTGTTGATATGGATATAGATAATTGAAAATGCAGTGGTCTGTTTGCAGACTCAGACGTCACTGAAACTGTCTGTCTTTAATTGGTCACAGTGAAGCAAACTGAATTCAACTGTTGAAAATTAAATTAAATACAAACTGCATCTCAGATGGATTCAATCTCTCTGTCCTGTAAAACTATTCCCATGTGAAATATATTTGCTTATGTCTTGTATTGAGTGTGTTTGTTTCCTATATGAAATAACTGCTGTAAACTGTATTTGATAGAGTGGAGCCACATTTTTGTTTTTTGTTTGATCATCCTGAGGAAGTAGAGACAGTCACGCAACTCAACACTAAAACAGAACAAACACACATACACTGAACAATATGCTAACATGCATCAAAATACATTTACATCTATCTACCGATCTACACTCATGTGCCATGTATCTGTTGGTTCTGTACAAAATGAAACTCTCCACATTGGAAAACTTGAAGTACTAGAAATACTTGGTGTGGTCACAGGTTCACACCCAGTGACACCAGTGGAAAAATAATTCTTTAAATAACATCCCAGATGGGAGACACCGGTGCTACAGTTGTAATTAGAGGATAGCTTAGCTTAGCTTTACACAAAGACTGGGAGCAAAAGGAAAGCACTAGCCTGGCCATGTCCAAATGCAACTAGATCAAACCACAAACCTCTCAACATTTCCTGTATGTCCGTCTGTTTCTTTAAAACTAAGCCACAAACTACAGGTCAGAGCTCGAAGCCGGTTGGAATTTACTGTAACATTATCACATCATATATGATTACTGATGACAGACAGGGGACGAGCTTTGTTCCTTTTTATGAAAACAAAGGATCCAAACATGAACCAGCTCTGATTCAGCCTACTGAATCAGAAATTGTATTTCTATCAGTTATCAACCATAATGACAACCTGCCATTCAGCATAACCATGGAGACGCCTGTGGTGCTGCCCTGACCCTGGTCACTCGTCCTCACATTCTTAATTTATCTGTTTCAGTGTGTGTGTGTGTGTGTGTGTGTGTGTGTGTGTGTGTGTGTGTGCACGCGCTCCACCTTCTCTGTGCTCTGCTGGCAGTGCAGCACTGCATCATGGACGGTGGAGAAGAGACACGATTTGGTCACTTTGTCACTGAAGAAACCTCCAGACTGCAGGTTTTTCACCACACCGGCTACAAAGAGAGACACAGAGGGGGGTCAGAGGGAGACAGAGATAGAGAGAGACAGAAGAAAAAAAAACAGAGGTAAATTAGGGAAGCAGACAGAGGAGGGAGGAGTAGCTGAGCCTCATTACAATTACTGGCTATATAAAAATTCCTTGTGGTCCCTTAACGAGCTAAAAAACTCTCCTGATAAACATTTTCCCTCATTATAGGCTCTTATAGGTAATCAGCACAAGTTAATGAGAGCTGCTAATCGTGGTTGTGAGATTTCGCTCCCATGTGGTGCTGGGAAACCGACCAAGTCAGCGTTAAAACCACAGAAAAGCAGACGTTAAAAAAACAAGTTGCACCAGACTGAAGTAGGTTTTTAGCTTCGTCATTGCCTTCATTATCCTCATGACCCAGTGGTGCACTGCAAAGTCAGTCGCCATCACAGTCTCCATCCTGCAGGACTCAGAGAACCGGGTTGTGTGTTTTGTGTAGAGGCAGCTGAACTAAACGTTACATTACCATGAGAAACCTGTAAAAACAGCATGGAGTGTTGTTGGAAGAATTCAGACTGAGAGTGTCCAAGCCAGGGGGAGGAGAACGTGACTATAAAAAGGGTTTTACAGTGTGTGAGACAGAAAAACTGAAATTCCTGCTGAGTTGTTATTGACCACAGATCATTAACTTCTACAGAGGAAGAAGTTCAACCTGAATGGATTTTAAAACTTATTTCCAAATGTTGCTGATGAATAGTTCTTCTTATTCACGCAAATGCAATCTAGAAGTGAACTGAAGTACAGGAGCTCTGGTGTTGGTACAGACATCAGAGCTGACAGCTGTGGTCTCTAATGTCTCCTATGAGTTAGATCTGACACTGCTGTTTAATCTGACTGTGTGTGAATTAATCCAGGTGATGTGTGTGGTCTCACTCTGGCAGCCGGCGAGCACCACCTCCACTCCGACTTCTCCATAGTCCCTCCGGATCTGAAACAGACACAGAGCAAAGGTCAGAGGAGGATCATTTCATTAGTCTGACTATTAAATTTAGAGTAATTGAAAGCCTGAGGAGATAAATGATGAGCAGAGGGATGGATGCAGGAGAGGAGAAAGGCAGAGACACTAAAGTTTAAACAGAAGAACTCTATGGCAGCGATCTTGTATTTGCCTCAATTCCTAACTTTTCTGCAGAGTTGCTTCACTTTCTCACTCTGGGAGGAGTTTCATTTCTCTGTGTTTTAGTTGAAGAACCTTAATTTTATTATGACTATAACAATTCAATTAGATTTATAAAGTGATGAAACAAGAACATTGTCGACATTATCGTGTGAATATTAAACACTGAGTCTCATACGTTGCGTAGCGTCTTGACCCCCACAGTGTCCAGGAAGTTGACTGGGCTCAGGTCAAGGACGATGGCTCTTGGAAGCGAGGGGTCCAGGTCAGCATCCACCTCAATGACCGCGATGTCCTCCTGCTCCGTCTTCTCTAGCTCCGCCTTCTGGAGAGGTGGAGACATGACAGGTCACATGATATGCAACATGTTTGCTTCAGACGACGAATCGATTAAAGGCATCGACGGGTGCAAGGGGTCAAAGTTCAGCAGGTTCTCAACCCTCTAATGCAAAAGACGTTCTTTTACATCCATTACCCATCATGCATCTGGTCTCCCTCACCGTATCTACTGCGTTCTTCTTGGCATTCTTCTTCTCATGTCTCTTCCGTTTGGCCTCCAGTTTCTTCTTTGCTGACAGAATCTTGGTGATGTCGATGCCACACTGAACACAAACACAATTATACAATTATACAATGTTCTTTCATGTAGTGATGTCTATTTCATGTGTTGGAAAACCGAGGAGACAACATTAAAATCCATCCTTAATCAATAATCATCAATGACTGCTGTGATTACAGGTGAAGGTGTCATTTTGACAGTGTAGATTAGGAGCTGTCAGGTCCAGTAACAATGAAGGGCTCATTTAGGTGATAGATTACCACCGTTAACACCTGGCAATTGGGGCTCCTTCGTCAGTGCAGTGTGGTAACTCTGTGCTCTTTACACTGATGAATATCTGAACCAGTTCAACTAGTCACACCAGTTAAATCCCCATAAAAAAAACAAAAAAAAACAAGTGTGACAGGTAACTGCCTGAGGAAGTCTTGTTATGAAACAGCAGAGGTGTCACAGAGGCTCAGTCAGGACACCCGCAGCTATGGGTTTCCTTAATGTTATGAGTTAATAACCTGTATCTGTAGTAGCTTGTAGAACAAACTCTAGAGAAACCATGTCATTACAGCAGTGAGTCTTTTGAAGCTGGTGCTGCCCTCGGGGTCCAGAGTCAGGGTTTAAATTTAAATTGTGAATCAATAATAATTTACCCTTCATATTTGTTCTCTTTACACTTTTGTTGTAAATCTGTTTCCTTTATTATGTTTTATACTGTAATTGCCCCATGTATGAAATGTGCTGGAAAAACAAAGCTGCCAATAAAAAAACCCTGAAAACTGAATTTTCCTTGACGAGAAGAGAGTAAAATCATGTTTTTCTGTTGAGATCAGAAAAATGTAAAAACGTAAAAAAAAAAAAGTTTCAGTTATGACAAGGGGACATCCATTCATCCTGGGTCCTGGGTTGTGATGGCGGGGATGGATGGATATATATGTTTATCAGCAGGTTGTTGCAGACATCTCGCTCTTCTGCAACAATTTCCAGCTCCTCCTGGGATCTAGAGGTGTTCCCAGGCCAGATGGGATGCGTAATCCCTCCTGAGTTCTGGGTCCACCCAAGGGGCCTCTCACAGTTGGATGCGCCTGAAAAGCCTCAGATATCCTAACCACCTCAACTGGCTCCTTTCAACGTGAAGGAACAAGAGAATGAGCTGAACAGAGACAGTCCTTCCCTCCACAATGTGATTTACACCTAAATGATTTTCTAGTTATTAGACCGAGTGTGAAAACACCATTCACAGTGAATGGGGATTAATGAGGAGCCATGAAATGGAGTCTGTCACAGTCATAAGTCATCAGCAGCCAATCAGATTTCATTGTTTGTTGTTCTGACTCTGGCTACCCGACTTCCTGCTGCCCTGGGAGCAGAGCTGATCAGTGATCGGGACATGAGCTCGTTAAGATCCTGTAATGGCCTGATCGGAGAACAACTTCTCCTGCTGTGTCACGTCACCCGGCTGATGTGATTACATTACTTAGCATCTCTTAGCATCTAGCACCGCACCCACTCGGTTGAGATATCGCCGCAACAACAAGAAAGTGACCACTGTTGCCTGAACGAGGTCATCCCATCATCATTGATGACTGTCAAGTACTGATCGGACCTTCAGCCGCTCGGAGGAGGGAGAGACGATCCTATGGCTCTGACATTTTAATGAATGAAGCATTTCATTACCCTCCCCCTGCTTTTGTCATCTGTTTTTATCTTCTTTCAGTCAGTCTTCCCATTGACCCCAAAGACACAGAAGAAGAGGGAGGGCTGTTTTAGACAAAGGTTGAACAGAAGAAAAGAGCGGTGACATCTGAACAATATCTGTCACAGTGGGAACCAGTCAGTTATTAGTGTGTCAGTAAAAAATGTTGAGAGTGTCAAAGAGGAAATGGGAGGAAGTGTGTGTGTGTGTGTGTGTGTGTGTGTGTACGTGTTGTGCGGGTCCTCACTTTCTCTCCGAGGGCATCCTGATACATCTCAGCGTTGGCAAAGTAGAGCGTGGCAGAGGAACGGAAGATCAAAACCCCAGGAATTTTCTTCACCTAAAATCAATCAGTCACTTAATCAATAAAAAAAAATCTGTTCCCATGACAACAGGTGGTCTTAATGACATGGCACATCAAAATCAGCTAAGGGGAAGCGGCACAGGGGTAAATGTGGTGCAGTGTTCGTTTATGTTGGAAGATTCGTCAGATGAGACATCAGATGATAATCAGATATTGATTTGTAGTGAGTCGTTCGGTTTTAATGTGCAGAGTGAAATAAACACTGTTAATTAATCCGGCTTGATGAACATTGAGGCTTTAAATGGAAACCTTAGAATCTTTCAATGAGCAGTGAAGTGAGTAGCAGGAGACAAAGAGCACTGAGCTCGGACTGGACAGTGACAAATCTGTATCTGACTCCTGGCTTTAACGTCAGGTATATGGAAGTGTGTCCTCAGCAAACTGTTACGATACAGATTGAATTCACTTCTAACTTGGCATAAGTATCACAGGACGATAATCATAGAAGAAAATTTCATTTTAAGCACAAAATTGCAAGAAATAATTTAAAACAAATGTATATTTCTGTGGTGGGTGTCAAAATATGGAATTCCTCGAAGTAAAGAGCTGTACAAATGTTTATCAGTTTAAGAAGATGCATAGGCAGAAAATGGGGAGGTTATATAAAGACATTAAGTCAAACAAATCTCCTTGCACAGCCACAGGTCGTCAGGTGCTGGTCGACAGCAGGAGCATACGAAATAGGTGCAAAATAACCACCGCATACTGTTAGGACTCTATTGTGATTATTCATGGCGAACAACGCGCTTCGCATGTAGCATTGTCAGGTTATATAAAGTATATAAAGACATGTTGTAATGAAAATGATAAGTTATGGATTTTTGATTTGTATATTGTTGGCTGTACACGGGTTCAGTATAATGGCATTTTATCTGATGTAAGCGTCTTGTTGTTGTTCTCTTCACCCTGCTCATTTCCAATCCCAGGATTGGAATGAACAACAATGAACAAATGAAAATAAATGTAAGCACACAGTCTGCACACTCTGTTTGAGCTCAGTAACGTAAACATGCAGTGTACCTGGTTATATTCCTCCAGTGGCCTGTAGAGGTCAGTGTCTGGGACGTGTCCTAACAGGGAGTATGTAGGTCTGAAAGCACAACACAAACACCTGTGATCAGTGACACTGGGCTCAGGTGGGGGTGGAACTGCAGATGTGTGGTGATTGACAGGCTGGTGGTGGTCTTCCTACAGCTGTGTCCTGAAGATGACGGTGAGCATGGAGAAGGCGATGGCTGCAGCCAGGCCCAGGTCAGGGTTCAACAGCAGGGTGAAAATGAAGGTGGCCAACCAGATCACCTGAGGAGAAACACGCAAGTGAATGACACAGATGATGATGGTGCTAGAACAACACAACAGCACTGAGCCACCACAGTTACAGTCAGGAAACAACATAGTGTCTTCACTGTGACAAGACCACGCTACGGACGACAATTTTGGGAAACCAATAAATCTTCACTGGTTTAAGATCATTTCTCCACGTCAGGTGTTTTTCATCAGGAAATTTAATCCCTGTGAGCTCTGGTTTTTCACTCATGGTTTTCAAGATGTTTCTTTGGTCCTAGTTGTTAAATTGAGGGACAACAACCTTGCTGAATGAGAGCAGTAAACATGTCACCATCTTATTCTGCTTTATAAAAGTTTGTCTGTGACCTTCAGCAGCATGATCTCTTCAGTGTTGATACTGACTCTGACATGATGTGAGATCACAGAGGAACAGTCACTAATCCACAGCTCAGAAACAAGGTAATGAGTCTATTCAGCTGCTGTCTGATGTCAAAGCTGAGACGCCAGGGAGATTCCTATTCAACTCCACTGGTGCACACAATAGTCACTGCAACTGTATGAGTAATACTAAAGCTGCTATAGAGCAGTGTGTGATGCTACATCGGTAAGTATAAGTTAACCCTCTGCTCAGAGGTGTTCCTAATATCCCAATTTGTATGAATTATAGTTGAGTTAATACAAGGAACACCTCTCAGTACAACCCAATAACTACATAAAGTCTGTGTGTGTTTTCAGTGAATCTCTCACCATGTCAATCCTGTTGCTCTTCCACAGAGCTGGGATGTCCATGAACTGCTTCATCATGCCATGGAGGTTAACGAAGATGATGGCAGCCAGCACCGCCTGCACAGGAAACAGAAAACAGCTGATATGGACTCAGGTTCAATTTCTGTCACATGACAGTCAGTGTGTCTGTCTGTCTGTCTGAGTTAAAGGACAATTCCAGGCGAATTCAACTCAGGGGTGTATTTTCCTATCATTTTAGGTCTAAAAGAAGGAATCTGAAGATTTTCAGTTTAATTGCTCTTGTTTCGCAGTAGTTGTGTCTGTCCGCGCATCGCCACGGCAGCAATGAATGGGAGCAGATGTAAGTTCCGCTGTTTAGGCTGTTTCCAGCCCTCAAAGCCGCAATTTCTTTCCACAGACAGCGTCAGATGGCGACTCAAACCACCGAGAAGTTTATTTACTTCAAGCAAGCCGACATGTTTGTAAAACTAGATCTAATTCAAAGTCTCCCGGAGTCTCGCGCGAGACCCAGTTGCCGTGCTCGGTGTGTTCAGGTGCAGTGGGAAAAGCTACCGTTTGTGTCATAAACACAGGAATATCAACTCTTGACTTGCTTCAAGTAAAAAAAACTTCTCAGTGCATGTTTGAGACGCTGTCTGTGGAAAGAAATGTACACTTGAAGCAAGTCAAGAGTTGATATTCCTGTGTTTATGACACAAGCGGTAGCTCCTACTGCACGTGAATACACCGTGCATGCACTGCAACTTCGGTCTCGCGCGAGACTCCGGGAGACTTTGAATTAGATCGAGTTTTACAAACATGTCGGCTTGCTTGAAGTAAATAAACTTCTCGGTGCATGTTTGAGTAGCCATCTTAGATTTGGAAAGGGGTATGTCTATGCTTGTGCACAGATGTGACAAGCAAACACATGCATGCATGCATGCATGCACGCACGCACACATACAAACACACATACACACACATACAGGAACAGTACCTTGGGCAGCTCTTCAAACAGATACCCACTCCAGAGCACGATGAAGAGAATAACTACAGCTGACAGAGCTCCAGCAACCTGCAGAGAGAGAGAGAGAGAGAGAGAGAGAGAGAAGTGATGAATAGAGACCAGAAGAGAGAGTTAAAGAAAAACAAACTAGAAGATGAATGACGACGTCGTCATCAGTATGAATAGGTTCATGATTGTAAGAGGAGTCAGAGCAGTTACAACCCCCTCACCCCCTCCTGTATAATGGGTCTGAGCTGATGAATGCTGTTGTCAGACTAAATGTGTTGTGTAGGTGGAGCTCCACCATGTGAGAGAAAATCAATTCCCTAAGTGTTTTTTAACAACGTCACTTATCAGAGTAACGGTAATCATATTCACTCACTTAAAGGTCTGTAGCTGCTCCATCTTAAAGGTTAAGATGGAGCAGCTACAGACTTACAGACAGCTACAGACCTGCAGCTACAGACACTCAGCTACAGACTCTCGGCTACATATCCACAGCTAAAGGCCTGCAGCTACAGACTCTCGGCTACAGACCAGCAGCTACAGGCCTGCAGATAGTACCAGAGCACTGTCAAGTGTTTTAAAATGAACAGTGAACCAGAGAGCTCAAGCTAAATTTGTGGATTCTCTTAGGGTGAAGTGAGAGTAGATTTTCTCTCTATTAATGTTTAAGTTTATTTAATGAAAATAACTTACTTTGCTCACAAGTTTTTGTCAATTTCTTTTCAGCAGCCCCCACAGAGAGGTCAGAGGTCACCTTTATCCTCAGCAGAACAACAGGCTGTGTTACCCACCTGAGTCTTCCCTCCTGTGCTCTCCTGCACCATTGTGCGAGACATGGAGCAGCTGACGGCAAAACACTGGAAAATGCCTCCGACAGAGTTACTGAGCCCCAGAGCGATGAGTTCCTGACACAACAAGAGACTCTGGTTCAAACACTGATCTGAAACATCAGCTCGTCCCACGTTCATTAGCCCCGCCCCCCTACCTGGTTACTGTCGACCTTGTATCCATACTTCAGGGCAAAGATTCGACCCAGTGAGATGGCGATGCCATAACCAACCACAGACAGAGCGAAGGCGTCTCCTATCACCTGGCCAAACAGAGAGGCTGCTGGGATGACAGGTGGCTGGAGGCTGGAGGACAGAAACCAGTGGAACACACATCCATTACAAACACTTCATGTGTGTTAAGAGATGTCTTTGTGTGTTCATTATTATTGTGTTTGTGTTTCTCACCCTGAGGGGATAATTCCTACCACGTCCACCCCATACTTGCCCTGCAGGTTAACCTGCCAGGAGACCAGTGTGGCAATAACCACCTGGGGAGCAGAGTAACACATGATTATATAGAACAAAGAGATGTGTTGGAGAGTGTGTTTATCTTTCTGTAGAGTAAATTATAGGTGTTTGTCTGTGAAACTCACAGCCAGCAGCTCCACAGGTATAGGAACAGGTAGCTTTTTACTTAAGTAAGCATTGAGCTCCTTGGCAAGGATGAGGCCAATGATGGCAACGATACTGACCACGAGTGTCCCGATGTTTGTCTGTGGGAGGAGATAACAAATCTCCAGCACAGTCTGGAGAGAAAGAGGTGGGAGACAAACTGGGGCTTAGGTACTGTAGTCAAAATGAACAGCTTATTTTCCACATTGACATTATGAGGCCAAGACATCACGTTGCATATTAGATGATCAACATCTTTGCTAATGAAAGAGTGCTGCAGTCTATAGTTATTGTATGGAAAGTCTGACAGAGTGTCCGCTCACATGTAAAAACCTCACAGGACCTGGATAGATGCAAAAACACCAGATATACCTTGTATTAATACTGAAGCAATTAACAAACAAATTAATTAGCTCAACAGCAATTCTGAAAATGAATTGTTTATGAAGCTCAGGTGTAAACAATCGCTGAGGGTTTTCTGGTCGTCTGTGTTTCTATCACTGTCTGTTTTCTACCCAGGGATTTCAGAGCATATGACGCAGTGTTTGAAAGATTGTTGGTGTGTTCTCACATATATCAACGACATAGGCCCGCTGTGTCTGACAGGGCTGATGCCAAAGGTGTATTTGAGCTGGGACACGATGACATGGATAGCAGCTCCAGTGGTGTAACCTCGGACCAGAGGCTCTGACAGGTAGGTCACCACGAAACCAAACTGGACCAGACCAAGCAGAATCTACACAACACAGACAGAGAAATATCTGGAGGGTCACAGCAGCTGGAAACCTGAGAAAATCAGTTAGTATCTGACTCTGGACGTTCTGATTATTCATACTTATTTTTTTTTAGGTCATTAGGACACATATAAGATTAATATTTATTTAATTACCAGTGTTGCTTCGCAGCTCCATGAGGAGAGACTGCTGAACCCAAACACATAACAGCTTTTACAGATATCAATAATGTCCTGAAACTGAGCCTCTAACACTAAATGTGTTTGCTGACAGGCATCAGAAAACTACACTAGCTCTGAAAGTTTTATTATATGGCTCAGTGCTGACATCTGTTGATCCAAACAACATGGACCTTGTCAACTCCAGACCAGATCACGTTGATACCACAAACTCAAGTTTCCTCTGATATTCACCTGAAATAACCCAGATAAGAAGGTGACAGCTGCAGCCACTCGGACCCTCTCTGCATCCCGGGTGACGATGTCAACTACACTGGAGTTGGTCTCATTGTCCCACATCATAAAGTTTGAGTCTGGGGCCAATCGATCTGTCACCCCCCCGATCATCACACTCATCACTGCATATGTCCCTGGAGAAGGAGACACAGAGACACACATTTTTTCTCTGGTAATACAACAATACATTCCCTTTTGAAATAATTATAATAATGATGATGTAGGGTTTTAGCTAGTGTTTACATGCAATGACCCAATGAATAGACATACACATTGTTAAATACAAACCAATTGAGATGTGCTTGGATGTGCCAAACAGGAAGTAGATGAGGACAGGGTAGAAGGATGAGTAAAGGCCAAAGACGGGAGGAACAGAGGCCAGCAGGGCGTAGGCCATACCTGCAGGGAGGATGTTGGACTGTGATTTCTTATGACAGAGCTACTGTACAATCACTAGAGGCTTGACAACATCACAGCAATGAAAACACATTTCCTCTTTCCACCTGTTTCTCCTTCTCCTCCATCCCATCCCTGTATCTTTGTCCTTACCCTGCGGCAGCTGCATGATTCCCACACTGATCCCTGAGATTAGGTCTCCCAGGGCATTGTCTCTGAAGGAGTAACGAGGCAGCCATGACACCACAGGAAAACTACCTAGCAGGCAGTTCTTCAGACGGGGACCGGAACAACTGAGTGTGAGAGGCAAATTAACCTTTTGTTTTTTTGGAGATATAATTTCTCTCCAGAAGGTTTTTGACTAAAGGAGTTAATTGAGTAATAAATGTTCCACCTTTAGTTTCAGCTTGTTGCATATTTCAAATTTGAGGCAATTCACAGTGCTTTATATGAACAGAAAAGGTAACAGGACAAAATGTGACAGCTTAATGTGGTAATATTATATAATATATAATATAAGACCGTGTTTAAATAGGAATTAAAATTAGTTAAATTAAAAACAAACTAAACTTAAATAAGACAGATAAGAGTTAGGAATGTAATTAACCTGATAGCACTTGATTCATTGGGCTAACTATTGACTCCATGTCTGCTATGCAGTATTTCTATTTTTGTGAATTGGCTTTTGTTTTTTTGTTTTTTTACTGTCCCTGAGAACACAGAACATATATTAGTTACATATAACCATGAAAATTAGGTCTGGAAGATTTTATGTATGTCTGATTTGTTTGTTTACATAAATAGGCATGCAGGTTTTCATCTTTTGACACCAAACATTATGTGGGTATGTTTGAGAGTAAAGTGAGTGTGAGGAAAACAAATATGTGAATGTTTAATTGAAAAAGCCTGACAAAGAAGGAATACGGAAGTATTTGTACATTGTTGCCTCCGTTCTTCTTTTGCATTTCTCATTAGGATCGTAAATCATCTAAAATAATCTCTAAACCCTGTTTACAGTGTGTGTGAGATAAATATGGGAATGCATATTATATTATTAGCTGTTAATAAAAAGCTGTATGTAAATCATGAAGTATCATTTCTTGGAGAAAGTATGAATATATAATGTGTTTGGCTATTGAATCTAATGTAGGCAGAGTCTAACAAGTGCTGGAATATTCTCTGATATCAATGGTGCAGCATGTGTCAAGTCTCTTCTCGTTCCTGAGTCTGACCTCCAGGCCACAGTTAATAAGTGATCTCAGATGTGTTCTCAACTCAAAAACTACTGAAGCATTATTTCAGTGAACAATGGATTTGTCACAGCACTTCAGTGAATCTCTCGGTTCAAATCCTTTATGTGATCATTAAACTACTTCACTGTGTTGTTAACACACTTAAGCCTGTACTCTTTGTTATATGATCTTTCCCCTTTTTGTGGAGCTCTGGTTTTATTCTCATCATATTTAACACATTTTACAACATTATGAAAATACATCTATTTACTTCATTGTCAAGTGAGTGCATGTTTGCCAATGTTGAATGCAGATTTCTAAAAGAAATAGGTGCATGGAGGAAAATATATTCTGAGGGCAATGGTTGAACATCCAGTTGGATGTTAAAGTTGTTTATGCATGAAACTGTACCTTAGTGACTTTTTGACCTTTTCGCACAGAGATGGTTTTGACTCAGCCTTTTCTGCCATCTCATCCACAGCTCCTTCATCCAGGATCTCCCTGTTCACACTGTAGTTCATCCGTCTCCTCTCCGCCATGGCTAACACTGCACCATAAACAGAAAAAGAGGAAAAAATTGCTTCTTTCTTCCCAAACACTTGGCAGGAAATTGGTTCCTCATATTTTTTCAAACATGATTGCAGCAAAACAGCTGTTATATTTTAAACACCATTTTCATTATGTTCGGAAAAACTTAAATATCATCTAATAAAACTAAACAAAGAAATTCATATTTATTCTAGACCTTTAGTGGTTCGTCTCCACCTAGAAACTAAATTTTTAATCTCTTGAATCTTTTGAAAATAAAATATAATTACCTTCTGTGTTCCAGCAGTATCAAAATATTTTATTAGAAACTCCAAAGGTTTGTAGTGTTAACAAAAATACAAGCACCCACTTAAGCGCTAACATTAACCATACAGGGTAGTAAGTAAGGTTCTTCAATCGTTTTGTCTGATTCAGAGGAAAGAGATCCAACTCTGAGTCTCTCTGGTCAGTGTTTTGAAGAAAATCTTTCGCCAAATCTTAAAAAAGTTCCCTCAGTGATAAGATGGCACATGTCCTTTCATTAAGTATTAATCCTGCACATGTGCAATGGTCCCCAGGCTTCAGACTGAACCTGATGTAGAGTTTTCCATCAGATCCAAGGGGTACTGAGTGGCACCAAATGAGAAGCTGTCATTTCTTCAGCAGCTGTTTGACCAATAGATGAAGGTGAGGTTTAATTCTGTAATCCAACACAAAGGATTCCCTGCTCCAGCAGTGGCTCTTCGGACCTTGAAGAGAAACCAAGATAAGACAAGTGAACATTGTTTTGGAGACAGAGGGCAAAGTTCCAGTCAGAGTGGTTGGTGTGTGCAGCTGGAAACATAAGTGATAGAAGTTAAAGATGACACTTATTTTGTGCTTGTTTTATTATTTGCAGAGTTCACTTTGTAGTTACTGTCATAGTTTTATAATTGATACTACCAAAACCTTTTGCTTTTGAAGAGATTTGTGTAAAATGAAACCGATATACTTTACATGTTAGTTTGACTTACACATACACAGTATGCTATAAATGCACAAAGGAAACTAAATAAATGAGAGTAAATATAAGTATTAAAATTCACTTAGCAGTCAAGAGTCTTATATCAGTCTTATCTGTGTGTTTTATGTCCTGTGTGATTAGATTAGTCAACCATTTCAGCCTGGTCAGACTTGTTCCTGTTAATTTATGATTATTGCACAGGAGAGTGAATGGGAGGCCTCCTTAATCACTGGCAGAACAGATACTGGTTAACTAAGCATGACAAACAATAGGCTTTCTTGAGTGCACAGTGTCCTTTCATTCCACACCCACATGTTACAAAGGCAGCTTTTATTTATTCTACTTTGTTATGATGTAGAGACTCCATCAGTCACAGTCAATTCATAATCTGAAATGCTGTCAACTGTTGACACTTTTCATTTACGTAATCGTGTATCGTAACCGTGCTGGGCCCATGGTCCCATGGGCAATGCACTGAAAGCTGTCTCTGCTAATGTCGTTTTACCTCATGGTTGCCTCGAGACACCTGAACTACTTGATAATGCTTAACTGATAGTTCTTCTGACGAGACAGTCCCCCGATCGTAAAAATAACAGGGTTACACTCTGAGAAGTAACACTAAACTTTAACATCAGAGACACAAGTACGCAGTACAGAAGTACCCAGGTTATTTGAAATGCTGCTCATTTCATTTTAAAAAGGGATTGTCAGCCAGGGATTTTTGCTTTGCTTTCTCAAAGCAGATTGGCAAAACCATCTGAAAACAGTAGTAAATGCCACCTTAGGTTGACGTCAACAACCTCAATGGCCGTCTTTGAATGAAAAGGAACAGCATGATCAGAGGTCAATGGATCGAAACCATCCTCTGCTATCAGTGTTTTACACCATGGTGGCCTCAAGACAGCCAAAATGGTGTGCGACCAGAGTTGCAACCGCTTTAGCACTTTCTGCACCAATGCACGAAGCCACAGTGACCTAATGGATGGGGAACTGCCTCCTAAGCCAGGCATTGTGGGTTTGAGTCCCATCTGGGGTGACATACAGCAGAGTGGCCCAGCGGAAGCGTGCTGGGCCCATAACCCAGAGGTCGATGGATCGAAACCATCCTCTGCTATCAGCATTTTACACCATGGTGGCCTCAAGACAGCCAAAATGGTGACAGCCCACATGTTTCCACGAAGCAGATTGGCAAAACCATCTGAAAACACTAGTAAATGCCACCTTAGGTTGACCTCAACTACCTCAGTGGCCGTCTTTCAATGAAAAGGAACAGCATGATCAGAGCTGCTAACACCATGGGTTTTAGCATCCACGACGGCCAGTGTAGCAACCGCTTTAGCACTTTCTGGGTCAACGAATGAAGCAGTGGCCTAATGGATAAGGCACTGGCCTCCTAAGCCAGGGATTGTGGGTTCGAGTCCCATCTGGGGTGACATACAGCAGAGTGGCGCAGCGGAAGCGTGCTGGGCCCATAACCCAGAGGTCGATGGATCGAAACCATTCTCTGCTATCAGCGTTTTACACCAAGGTGGCCTCAAGACAGCCAAAATGGTGACCTCAAGACAGCCAAAATGGTGACCTCAAGACAGCCCACATACTCCCACAAAGCAGATTGGCAAAACCATCTGAAAACAGTAGTAAATGCCACCTTAGGTTGACCTCAACTACCTCAGTGGCCGTGTTTCAATGAAAAGGAACAGCATGATCAGAGCTGCTAACATCTCTAAGCCTGAGCCAGCAGCCCTAAGAAGAAAACTCAGTTCAGCCTCTATTATCTTTAGTCCCCTTCTTTTGGTCACGACGCAAATCTCATGGGTTTTAGCATCCACGGCGGCCAGCGTTGCAACTGCTTTAGCACTTTCGGGGTCAATGTACGAAGCCCCAGTGGCCTAATGGATAAGGCACTGGCCTCCTAAGCCAGGGATTGTGACATACAGCAGAGTGGCGCAGCGGAAGCGTGCTGGGCCCATAACCCAGAGGTCGATGGATCGAAACCATCCTCTGCTATCAGCGTTTTACACCATGGTGGCCTCAAGACAGCCAAAATGGTGACCTCAAGACAGCCCACATGTTTCCACAAAGCAGATTGGAAAAACCATCTGAAAACAGTAGTAAATGCCACCTTAGGTTGACCTCAACTACCTCAGTGGCCGTCTTTCAATGAAAAAGAACAGCATGATCAGAGTTGCTAACATCTCTAAACCTGAGCCAGCAGCCCTAAGAAGAAAACTCAGTTCAACCTCTTGTATCTTTAGTGCCCTTCTTTTGGTCACGACGCAAATCTCATGGGTTTTAGCATCCACGGCGGCCAGCGTTGCAACCGCTTTAGCACTTTCAGGGTCAATGTACGAAGCCCCAGTGGCCTAATGGATAAGGCACTGGCCTCCTAAGCCAGGGATTGTGGGTTCGAGTCCCATCTGGGGTGACATACAGCAGAGTGGTGCAGCGGAAGCGTGCTGGGCCCATAACCCAGAGGTCGATGGATCGAAACCATCCTCTGCTATCAGCGTTTTACACCATGGTGGCCTCAAGACAGCCAAAATGGTGACCTCAAGACAGCGCACATGCTTCCACAAAGCAGATTGGCAAAACCATCTGAAAACAGTAGTAAATGCCACCTTAGGTTGACCTCAACTACCTCAGTGGCCGTCTTTCAATGAAAAAGAACAGCATGATTAGAGCTGCTAACATCTCTAAGCTGAGCCAGC
>NC_140913.1:15272697-15282697 GCF_045865225.1 Trachurus japonicus | reverse complement strand
CAGCAGCCCTAAGAAGAAAACTCAGTTCAGCCTCTTGTATCTTTAGTCCCCTTCTTTTGGTCACGACGCAAATCTCATGGGTTTTTAGCATCCACGGCGGCCAGCGTTGCAACCGCTTTAGCACTTTCAGGGTCAATGTACGAAGCCCCAGTGGCCTAATGGATAAGGCACTGGCCTCCTAAGCCAGGGATTGTGGGTTCGAGTCCCATCTGGGGTGACATACAGCAGAGTGGCGCAGCGGAAGCGTGCTGGGCCCATAACCCAGAGGTCGATGGATCGAAACCATCCTCTGCTATCAGCGTTTTACACCATGGAGGCCTCAAGACAACCAAAATGGTGTGCGACCAGAGTTGCAACAGCTTTAGTACAAAGCTCCAGTGGCCTAATGAATGGGGAACTGGCCTCCTAAACCAGGGATTGTGGGTTCGAGTCCCGTCTAGGGTGACATAACAGTGAACAGCTCTGGCCCCCCTTTCCCTCTCCCCCTCCCCCTAAGCAATAACTGAATTTCAATGAACACAAACTACACCTAGAGCAGAGTGGCGCAGCGGAAGCGTGCTGGGCCCATAACCCAGAGGTCGATGGATCGAAACCATCCTCTGCTATCAGCGTTTTACACCATGGTGGCCTCAAGACAGCCAAAATGGGGACCTCAAGACAGCCAAAATGGTGACCTCAAGACAGCCCACATGCTTCCACAAAGCAGATTGGCAAAACCATCTGAAAACACTAGTAAATGCCACCTTAGGTTAACCTCAACTACCTCAGGGGCCGTCTTTCAATGAAAAAGAACAGCATGATCAGAGCTGCTAACATCTCTAAGCCTGAGCCAGCAGCCCTAAGAAGAAAACTCAGTTCAGCCTCTTGTATCTTTAGTCCCCTTCTTTTGGTCACGACGCAAATCTCATGGGTTTTAGCATCCACGGCGGCCAGCGTTGCAACCGCTTTAGCACTTTCAGGGTCAATGTACAAAGCCCCAGTGGCCTAATGGATAAGGCACTGGCCTCCTAAGCCAGGGATTGTGGGTTCGAGTCCCATCTGGGGTGACATACAGCAGAGTGGCGCAGCGGAAGCGTGCTGGGCCCATAACCCAGAGGTCGATGGATCGAAACCATCCTCTGCTATCAGCGTTTTACACCATGGTGGCCTCAAGACAGCCAAAATGGTGACCTCAAGACAGCGCACATGCTTCCACAAAGCAAATTGGCAAAATCATCTGAAAAAAGTAGTAAATGCCACCTTAGGTTGACCTCAACTACCTCAGTGGCCGTCTTTCAATGAAAAAGAACAGCATGATCAGAGCTGCTAACATCTCTAAGCCTGAGCCAGCAGCCCTAAGAAGAAAACTCAGTTCAACCTCTTGTATCTTTAGTGCCCTTCTTTTGGTCAAGACGCAAATCTCATGGGTTTTAGCATCCACGGCGGCCAGCGTTGCAACCTCTTTAGCACTTTCAGGGTCAATGTACGAAGCCCCAGTGGCCTAATGGATAAGGCACTGGCCTCCTGGCCAGGGATTGTGGGTTCGAATCCCATCTGGGGTGACATACAGCAGAGTGGCGCAGCGGAAGCGTGCTGGGCCCATAACCCAGAGGTCGATGGATCGAAACCATCCTCTGCTATCAGTGTTTTACACCATGGTGGCCTCAAGACAGCCAAAATGGTGACCTCAAGACAGCGCACATGCTTCCACAAAGCAGATTGGCAAAACCATCTGAAAACAGTAGTAAATGCCACCTTAGGTTGACCTCAACTACCTCAGTGGCCGTCTTTCAATGAAAAAGAACAGCATGATTAGAGCTGCTAACATCTCTAAGCCTGAGCCAGCAGCCCTAAGAAGAAAACTCAGTTCAGCCTCTTGTATCTTTAGTCCCCTTCTTTTGGTCACGACGCAAATCTCATGGGTTTTAGCATCCACGGCGGCCAGCGTTGCAACCGCTTTAGCACTTTCAGGGTCAATGTACAAAGCCCCAGTGGCCTAATGGATAAGGCACTGGCCTCCTAAGCCAGGGATTGTGGGTTCGAGTCCCATCTGGGGTGACATACAGCAGAGTGGCGCAGCGGAAGCGTGCTGGGCCCATAACCCAGAGGTCGATGGATCGAAACCATCCTCTGCTATCAGCGTTTTACACCATGGTGGCCTCAAGACAGCCAAAATGGGGACCTCAAGACAGCGCACATGCTTCCACAAAGCAGATTGGCAAAACCATCTGAAAACAGTAGTAAATGCCACCTTAGGTTGACCTCAACTACCTCAGTGGCCGTCTTTCAATGAAAAAGAACAGCATGATTAGAGCTGCTAACATCTCTAAGCCTGAGCCAGCAGCCCTAAGAAGAAAACTCAGTTCAGCCTCTTGTATCTTTAGTCCCCTTCTTTTGGTCACGACGCAAATCTCATGGGTTTTAGCATCCACGGCGGCCAGCGTTGCAACCGCTTTAGCACTTTCAGGGTCAATGTACGAAGCCCCAGTGGCCTAATGGATAAGGCACTGGCCTCCTAAGCCAGGGATTGTGGGTTCGAGTCCCATCTGGGGTGACATACAGCAGAGTGGCGCAGCGGAAGCGTGCTGGGCCCATAACCCAGAGGTCGATGGATCGAAACCATCCTCTGCTATCAGCGTTTTACACCATGGTGGCCTCAAGACAACCAAAATGGTGTGCGACCAGAGTTGCAACAGCTTTAGTACAAAGCTCCAGTGGCCTAATGAATGGGGAACTGGCCTCCTAAACCAGGGATTGTGGGTTCGAGTCCCGTCTAGGGTGACATAACAGTGAACAGCTCTGGCCCCCATTTCCCTCTCCCCCTCCCCCTAAGCAATAGCTAAATTTCAATGAACACAAACTACACCTACAGCAGAGTGGCGCAGCGGAAGCGTGCTGGGCCCATAACCCAGAGGTCGATGGATCGAAAAGCATCCTCTGCTATCAGCGTTTTACACCATGGTGGCCTCAAGACAGCCAAAATGGTGACCTCAAGACAGCGCACATGCTTCCACAAAGCAAATTGGCAAAATCATCTGAAAAAAGTAGTAAATGCCAAATTAGGTTGACCTCAACTACCTCAGGGGCCGTCTTTCAATGAAAAAGAACAGCATGATCAGAGCTGCTAACATCTCTAAGCCTGAGCCAGCAGCCCTAAGAAGAAAACTCAGTTCAGCCTCTTGTATCTTTAGTCCCCTTCTTTGGTCACGACGCAAATCTCATGGGTTTTAGCATCCACGGCGGCCAGCGTTGCAACCGCTTTAGCACTTTCAGGGTCAATGTACAAAGCCCCAGTGGCCTAATGGATAAGGCACTGGCCTCCTAAGCCAGGGATTGTGGGTTCGAGTCCCATCTGGGGTGACATACAGCAGAGTGGCGCAGCGGAAGCGTGCTGGGCCCATAACCCAGAGGTCGATGGATCGAAACCATCCTCTGCTATCAGCGTTTTACACCACGGTGGCCTCAAGACAGCCAAAATGGTGACCTCAAGACAGCGCACATGCTTCCACAAAGCAAATTGGCAAAATCATCTGAAAAAAGTAGTAAATGCCACCTTAGGTTGACCTCAACTACCTCAGTGGCCGACTTTCAATGAAAAAGAACAGCATGATCAGAGCTGCTAACATCTCTAAGCCTGAGCCAGCAGCCCTAAGAAGAAAACTCAGTTCAACCTCTTGTATCTTTAGTCCCCTTCTTTTGGTCAAGACGCAAATCTCATGGGTTTTAGCATCCACGGCGGCCAGCGTTGCAACCTCTTTAGCACTTTCAGGGTCAATGTACGAAGCCCCAGTGGCCTAATGGATAAGGCACTGGCCTCCTAAGCCAGGGATTGTGGGTTCGAATCCCATCTGGGGTGACATACAGCAGAGTGGCGCAGCGGAAGCGTGCTGGGCCCATAACCCAGAGGTCGATGGATCGAAACCATCCTCTGCTATCAGCGTTTTACACCATGGTGGCCTCAAGACAGCCAAAATGGTGACCTCAAGACAGCGCACATGCTTCCACAAAGCAAATTGGCAAAATCATCTGAAAAAAGTAGTAAATGCCACCTTAGGTTGACCTCAACTACCTCAGTGGCCGTCTTTCAATGAAAAAGAACAGCATGATCAGAGCTGCTAACATCTCTAAGCCTGAGCCAGCAGCCCTAAGAAGAAAACTCAGTTCAACCTCTTGTATCTTTAGTGCCCTTCTTTTGGTCAAGACGCAAATCTCATGGGTTTTAGCATCCACGGCGGCCAGCGTTGCAACCTCTTTAGCACTTTCAGGGTCAATGTACGAAGCCCCAGTGGCCTAATGGATAAGGCACTGGCCTCCTGGCCAGGGATTGTGGGTTCGAATCCCATCTGGGGTGACATACAGCAGAGTGGCGCAGCGGAAGCGTGCTGGGCCCATAACCCAGAGGTCGATGGATCGAAACCATCCTCTGCTATCAGTGTTTTACACCATGGTGGCCTCAAGACAGCCAAAATGGTGACCTCAAGACAGCGCACATGCTTCCACAAAGCAGATTGGCAAAACCATCTGAAAACAGTAGTAAATGCCACCTTAGGTTGACCTCAACTACCTCAGTGGCCGTCTTTCAATGAAAAAGAACAGCATGATTAGAGCTGCTAACATCTCTAAGCCTGAGCCAGCAGCCCTAAGAAGAAAACTCAGTTCAGCCTCTTGTATCTTTAGTCCCCTTCTTTTGGTCACGACGCAAATCTCATGGGTTTTAGCATCCACGGCGGCCAGCGTTGCAACCGCTTTAGCACTTTCAGGGTCAATGTACAAAGCCCCAGTGGCCTAATGGATAAGGCACTGGCCTCCTAAGCCAGGGATTGTGGGTTCGAGTCCCATCTGGGGTGACATACAGCAGAGTGGCGCAGCGGAAGCGTGCTGGGCCCATAACCCAGAGGTCGATGGATCGAAACCATCCTCTGCTATCAGCGTTTTACACCATGGTGGCCTCAAGACAGCCAAAATGGGGACCTCAAGACAGCGCACATGCTTCCACAAAGCAGATTGGCAAAACCATCTGAAAACAGTAGTAAATGCCACCTTAGGTTGACCTCAACTACCTCAGTGGCCGTCTTTCAATGAAAAAGAACAGCATGATTAGAGCTGCTAACATCTCTAAGCCTGAGCCAGCAGCCCTAAGAAGAAAACTCAGTTCAGCCTCTTGTATCTTTAGTCCCCTTCTTTTGGTCACGACGCAAATCTCATGGGTTTTAGCATCCACGGCGGCCAGCGTTGCAACCGCTTTAGCACTTTCAGGGTCAATGTACGAAGCCCCAGTGGCCTAATGGATAAGGCACTGGCCTCCTAAGCCAGGGATTGTGGGTTCGAGTCCCATCTGGGGTGACATACAGCAGAGTGGCGCAGCGGAAGCGTGCTGGGCCCATAACCCAGAGGTCGATGGATCGAAACCATCCTCTGCTATCAGCGTTTTACACCATGGTGGCCTCAAGACAACCAAAATGGTGTGCGACCAGAGTTGCAACAGCTTTAGTACAAAGCTCCAGTGGCCTAATGAATGGGGAACTGGCCTCCTAAACCAGGGATTGTGGGTTCGAGTCCCGTCTAGGGTGACATAACAGTGAACAGCTCTGGCCCCCCTTTCCCTCTCCCCCTCCCCCTAAGCAATAGCTAAATTTCAATGAACACAAACTACACCTACAGCAGAGTGGCGCAGCGGAAGCGTGCTGGGCCCATAACCCAGAGGTCGATGGATCGAAAAGCATCCTCTGCTATCAGCGTTTTACACCATGGTGGCCTCAAGACAGCCAAAATGGTGACCTCAAGACAGCGCACATGCTTCCACAAAGCAAATTGGCAAAATCATCTGAAAAAAGTAGTAAATGCCAAATTAGGTTGACCTCAACTACCTCAGGGGCCGTCTTTCAATGAAAAAGAACAGCATGATCAGAGCTGCTAACATCTCTAAGCCTGAGCCAGCAGCCCTAAGAAGAAAACTCAGTTCAGCCTCTTGTATCTTTAGTCCCCTTCTTTTGGTCACGACGCAAATCTCATGGGTTTTAGCATCCACGGCGGCCAGCGTTGCAACCGCTTTAGCACTTTCAGGGTCAATGTACAAAGCCCCAGTGGCCTAATGGATAAGGCACTGGCCTCCTAAGCCAGGGATTGTGGGTTCGAGTCCCATCTGGGGTGACATACAGCAGAGTGGCGCAGCGGAAGCGTGCTGGGCCCATAACCCAGAGGTCGATGGATCGAAACCATCCTCTGCTATCAGCGTTTTACACCATGGTGGCCTCAAGACAGCCAAAATGGTGACCTCAAGACAGCGCACATGCTTCCACAAAGCAAATTGGCAAAATCATCTGAAAAAAGTAGTAAATGCCACCTTAGGTTGACCTCAACTACCTCAGTGGCCGTCTTTCAATGAAAAAGAACAGCATGATTAGAGCTGCTAACATCTCTAAGCCTGAGCCAGCAGCCCTAAGAAGAAAACTCAGTTCAGCCTCTTGTATCTTTAGTCCCCTTCTTTTGGTCACGACGCAAATCTCATGGGTTTTAGCATCCACGGCGGCCAGCGTTGCAACCGCTTTAGCACTTTCAGGGTCAATGTACAAAGCCCCAGTGGCCTAATGGATAAGGCACTGGCCTCCTAAGCCAGGGATTGTGGGTTCGAGTCCCATCTGGGGTGACATACAGCAGAGTGGCGCAGCGGAAGCGTGCTGGGCCCATAACCCAGAGGTCGATGGATCGAAACCATCCTCTGCTATCAGCGTTTTACACCATGGTGGCCTCAAGACAGCCAAAATGGTGACCTCAAGACAGCGCACATTCTTCCACAAAGCAAATTGGCAAAATCATCTGAAAAAAGTAGTAAATGCCACCTTAGGTTGACCTCAACTACCTCAGTGGCCGTCTTTCAATGAAAAAGAACAGCATGATCAGAGCTGCTAACATCTCTAAGCCTCAGCCAGCAGCCCTAAGAAGAAAACTCAGTTCAACCTCTTGTATCTTTAGTGCCCTTCTTTTGGTCACGACGCAAATCTCATGGGTTTTAGCATCCACGGCGGCCAGCGTTGCAACCGCTTTAGCACTTTCAGGGTCAATGTACGAAGCCCCAGTGGCCTAATGGATAAGGCACTGGCCTCCTAAGCCAGGGATTGTGGGTTCGAGTCCCATCTGGGGTGACATACAGCAGAGTGGCGCAGCGGAAGCGTGCTGGGCCCATAACCCAGAGGTCGATGGATCGAAACCATCCTCTGCTATCAGCGTTTTACACCATGGTGGCCTCAAGACAGCCAAAATGGGGACCTCAAGACAGCCAAAATGGTGACCTCAAGACAGCCCACATGCTTCCACAAAGCAGATTGGCAAAACCATCTGAAAACACTAGTAAATGCCACCTTAGGTTAACCTCAACTACCTCAGGGGCCGTCTTTCAATGAAAAAGAACAGCATGATCAGAGCTGCTAACATCTCTAAACCTGAGCCAGCAGCCCTAAGAAGAAAACTCAGTTCAACCTCTTGTATCTTTAGTGCCCTTCTTTTGGTCACGACGCAAATCTCATGGGTTTTAGCATCCACGGCGGCCAGCGTTGCAACCGCTTTAGCACTTTCAGGGTCAATGTACAAATCCCCAGTGGCCTAATGGATAAGGCACTGGCCTCCTAAGCCAGGGATTGTGGGTTCGAGTCCCATCTGGGGTGACATACAGCAGAGTGGCGCAGCGGAAGCGTGCTGGGCCCATAACCCAGAGGTCGATGGATCGAAACCATCCTCTGCTATCAGCGTTTTACACCATGGTGGCCTCAAGACAGCCAAAATGGTGACCTCAAGACAGCGCACATGCTTCCACAAAGCAAATTGGCAAAATCATCTGAAAAAAGTAGTAAATGCCACCTTAGGTTGACCTCAACTACCTCAGTGGCCGTCTTTCAATGAAAAAGAACAGCATGATCAGAGCTGCTAACATCTCTAAGCCTGAGCCAGCAGCCCTAAGAAGAAAACTCAGTTCAACCTCTTGTATCTTTAGTGCCCTTCTTTTGGTCAAGACGCAAATCTCATGGGTTTTAGCATCCACGGCGGCCAGCGTTGCAACCTCTTTAGCACTTTCAGGGTCAATGTACGAAGCCCCAGTGGCCTAATGGATAAGGCACTGGCCTCCTGGCCAGGGATTGTGGGTTCGAATCCCATCTGGGGTGACATACAGCAGAGTGGCGCAGCGGAAGCGTGCTGGGCCCATAACCCAGAGGTCGATGGATCGAAACCATCCTCTGCTATCAGTGTTTTACACCATGGTGGCCTCAAGACAGCCAAAATGGTGACCTCAAGACAGCGCACATGCTTCCACAAAGCAGATTGGCAAAACCATCTGAAAACAGTAGTAAATGCCACCTTAGGTTGACCTCAACTACCTCAGTGGCCGTCTTTCAATGAAAAAGAACAGCATGATTAGAGCTGCTAACATCTCTAAGCCTGAGCCAGCAGCCCTAAGAAGAAAACTCAGTTCAGCCTCTTGTATCTTTAGTCCCCTTCTTTTGGTCACGACGCAAATCTCATGGGTTTTAGCATCCACGGCGGCCAGCGTTGCAACCGCTTTAGCACTTTCAGGGTCAATGTACAAAGCCCCAGTGGCCTAATGGATAAGGCACTGGCCTCCTAAGCCAGGGATTGTGGGTTCGAGTCCCATCTGGGGTGACATACAGCAGAGTGGCGCAGCGGAAGCGTGCTGGGCCCATAACCCAGAGGTCGATGGATCGAAACCATCCTCTGCTATCAGCGTTTTACACCATGGTGGCCTCAAGACAGCCAAAATGGGGACCTCAAGACAGCGCACATGCTTCCACAAAGCAGATTGGCAAAACCATCTGAAAACAGTAGTAAATGCCACCTTAGGTTGACCTCAACTACCTCAGTGGCCGTCTTTCAATGAAAAAGAACAGCATGATTAGAGCTGCTAACATCTCTAAGCCTGAGCCAGCAGCCCTAAGAAGAAAACTCAGTTCAGCCTCTTGTATCTTTAGTCCCCTTCTTTTGGTCACGACGCAAATCTCATGGGTTTTAGCATCCACGGCGGCCAGCGTTGCAACCGCTTTAGCACTTTCAGGGTCAATGTACGAAGCCCCAGTGGCCTAATGGATAAGGCACTGGCCTCCTAAGCCAGGGATTGTGGGTTCGAGTCCCATCTGGGGTGACATACAGCAGAGTGGCGCAGCGGAAGCGTGCTGGGCCCATAACCCAGAGGTCGATGGATCGAAACCATCCTCTGCTATCAGCGTTTTACACCATGGTGGCCTCAAGACAACCAAAATGGTGTGCGACCAGAGTTGCAACAGCTTTAGTACAAAGCTCCAGTGGCCTAATGAATGGGGAACTGGCCTCCTAAACCAGGGATTGTGGGTTCGAGTCCCGTCTAGGGTGACATAACAGTGAACAGCTCTGGCCCCCATTTCCCTCTCCCCCTCCCCCTAAGCAATAGCTAAATTTCAATGAACACAAACTACACCTACAGCAGAGTGGCGCAGCGGAAGCGTGCTGGGCCCATAACCCAGAGGTCGATGGATCGAAAAGCATCCTCTGCTATCAGCGTTTTACACCATGGTGGCCTCAAGACAGCCAAAATGGTGACCTCAAGACAGCGCACATGCTTCCACAAAGCAAATTGGCAAAATCATCTGAAAAAAGTAGTAAATGCCAAATTAGGTTGACCTCAACTACCTCAGGGGCCGTCTTTCAATGAAAAAGAACAGCATGATCAGAGCTGCTAACATCTCTAAGCCTGAGCCAGCAGCCCTAAGAAGAAAACTCAGTTCAGCCTCTTGTATCTTTAGTCCCCTTCTTTTGGTCACGACGCAAATCTCATGGGTTTTAGCATCCACGGCGGCCAGCGTTGCAACCGCTTTAGCACTTTCAGGGTCAATGTACAAAGCCCCAGTGGCCTAATGGATAAGGCACTGGCCTCCTAAGCCAGGGATTGTGGGTTCGAGTCCCATCTGGGGTGACATACAGCAGAGTGGCGCAGCGGAAGCGTGCTGGGCCCATAACCCAGAGGTCGATGGATCGAAAC
>NC_140913.1:15262697-15270197 GCF_045865225.1 Trachurus japonicus | reverse complement strand
ACACCATGGTGGCCTCAAGACAACCAAAATGGTGTGCGACCAGAGTTGCAACAGCTTTAGTACAAAGCTCCAGTGGCCTAATGAATGGGGAACTGGCCTCCTAAACCAGGGATTGTGGGTTCGAGTCCCGTCTAGGGTGACATAACAGTGAACAGCTCTGGCCCCCCTTTCCCTCTCCCCCTCCCCCTAAGCAATAGCTAAATTTCAATGAACACAAACTACACCTACAGCAGAGTGGCGCAGCGGAAGCGTGCTGGGCCCATAACCCAGAGGTCGATGGATCGAAAAGCATCCTCTGCTATCAGCGTTTTACACCATGGTGGCCTCAAGACAGCCAAAATGGTGACCTCAAGACAGCGCACATGCTTCCACAAAGCAAATTGGCAAAATCATCTGAAAAAAGTAGTAAATGCCAAATTAGGTTGACCTCAACTACCTCAGGGGCCGTCTTTCAATGAAAAAGAACAGCATGATCAGAGCTGCTAACATCTCTAAGCCTGAGCCAGCAGCCCTAAGAAGAAAACTCAGTTCAGCCTCTTGTATCTTTAGTCCCCTTCTTTTGGTCACGACGCAAATCTCATGGGTTTTAGCATCCACGGCGGCCAGCGTTGCAACCGCTTTAGCACTTTCAGGGTCAATGTACAAAGCCCCAGTGGCCTAATGGATAAGGCACTGGCCTCCTAAGCCAGGGATTGTGGGTTCGAGTCCCATCTGGGGTGACATACAGCAGAGTGGCGCAGCGGAAGCGTGCTGGGCCCATAACCCAGAGGTCGATGGATCGAAACCATCCTCTGCTATCAGCGTTTTACACCATGGTGGCCTCAAGACAGCCAAAATGGTGACCTCAAGACAGCGCACATGCTTCCACAAAGCAAATTGGCAAAATCATCTGAAAAAAGTAGTAAATGCCACCTTAGGTTGACCTCAACTACCTCAGTGGCCGTCTTTCAATGAAAAAGAACAGCATGATTAGAGCTGCTAACATCTCTAAGCCTGAGCCAGCAGCCCTAAGAAGAAAACTCAGTTCAGCCTCTTGTATCTTTAGTCCCCTTCTTTTGGTCACGACGCAAATCTCATGGGTTTTAGCATCCACGGCGGCCAGCGTTGCAACCGCTTTAGCACTTTCAGGGTCAATGTACAAAGCCCCAGTGGCCTAATGGATAAGGCACTGGCCTCCTAAGCCAGGGATTGTGGGTTCGAGTCCCATCTGGGGTGACATACAGCAGAGTGGCGCAGCGGAAGCGTGCTGGGCCCATAACCCAGAGGTCGATGGATCGAAACCATCCTCTGCTATCAGCGTTTTACACCATGGTGGCCTCAAGACAGCCAAAATGGTGACCTCAAGACAGCGCACATTCTTCCACAAAGCAAATTGGCAAAATCATCTGAAAAAAGTAGTAAATGCCACCTTAGGTTGACCTCAACTACCTCAGTGGCCGTCTTTCAATGAAAAAGAACAGCATGATCAGAGCTGCTAACATCTCTAAGCCTCAGCCAGCAGCCCTAAGAAGAAAACTCAGTTCAACCTCTTGTATCTTTAGTGCCCTTCTTTTGGTCACGACGCAAATCTCATGGGTTTTAGCATCCACGGCGGCCAGCGTTGCAACCGCTTTAGCACTTTCAGGGTCAATGTACGAAGCCCCAGTGGCCTAATGGATAAGGCACTGGCCTCCTAAGCCAGGGATTGTGGGTTCGAGTCCCATCTGGGGTGACATACAGCAGAGTGGCGCAGCGGAAGCGTGCTGGGCCCATAACCCAGAGGTCGATGGATCGAAACCATCCTCTGCTATCAGCGTTTTACACCATGGTGGCCTCAAGACAGCCAAAATGGGGACCTCAAGACAGCCAAAATGGTGACCTCAAGACAGCCCACATGCTTCCACAAAGCAGATTGGCAAAACCATCTGAAAACACTAGTAAATGCCACCTTAGGTTAACCTCAACTACCTCAGGGGCCGTCTTTCAATGAAAAAGAACAGCATGATCAGAGCTGCTAACATCTCTAAACCTGAGCCAGCAGCCCTAAGAAGAAAACTCAGTTCAACCTCTTGTATCTTTAGTGCCCTTCTTTTGGTCACGACGCAAATCTCATGGGTTTTAGCATCCACGGCGGCCAGCGTTGCAACCGCTTTAGCACTTTCAGGGTCAATGTACGAAGCCCCAGTGGCCTAATGGATAAAGCACTGGCCTCCTAAGCCAGGGATTGTGGGTTCGAGTCCCATCTGGGGTGACATACAGCAAAGTGGCGCAGCGGAAGCGTGCTGGGCCCATAACCCGGAGGTCGATGGATCGAAACCATCCTCTGCTATCAGCGTTTTACACCATGGTGGCCTCAAGACAGCCAAAATGGGGACCTCAAGACAGCGCACATGCTTCCACAAAGCAGATTGGCAAAACCATCTGAAAACAGTAGTAAATGCCACCTTAGGTTGACCTCAACTACCTCAGTGGCCGTCTTTCAATGAAAAAGAACAGCATGATTAGAGCTGCTAACATCTCTAAGCCTGAGCCAGCAGCCCTAAGAAGAAAACTCAGTTCAGCCTCTTGTATCTTTAGTCCCCTTCTTTTGGTCACGACGCAAATCTCATGGGTTTTAGCATCCACGGCGGCCAGCGTTGCAACCGCTTTAGCACTTTCAGGGTCAATGTACAAAGCCCCAGTGGCCTAATGGATAAGGCACTGGCCTCCTAAGCCAGGGATTGTGGGTTCGAGTCCCATCTGGGGTGACATACAGCAAAGTGGCGCAGCGGAAGCGTGCTGGGCCCATAACCCGGAGGTCGATGGATCGAAACCATCCTCTGCTATCAGCGTTTTACACCATGGTGGCCTCAAGACAGCCAAAATGGGGACCTCAAGACAGCGCACATGCTTCCACAAAGCAGATTGGCAAAACCATCTGAAAACAGTAGTAAATGCCACCTTAGGTTGACCTCAACTACCTCAGTGGCCGTCTTTCAATGAAAAAGAACAGCATGATTAGAGCTGCTAACATCTCTAAGCCTGAGCCAGCAGCCCTAAGAAGAAAACTCAGTTCAGCCTCTTGTATCTTTAGTCCCCTTCTTTTGGTCACGACGCAAATCTCATGGGTTTTAGCATCCACGGCGGCCAGCGTTGCAACCGCTTTAGCACTTTCAGGGTCAATGTACAAAGCCCCAGTGGCCTAATGGATAAGGCACTGGCCTCCTAAGCCAGGGATTGTGGGTTCGAGTCCCATCTGGGGTGACATACAGCAGAGTGGCGCAGCGGAAGCGTGCTGGGCCCATAACCCAGAGGTCGATGGATCGAAACCATCCTCTGCTATCAGCGTTTTACACCATGGTGGCCTCAAGACAGCCAAAATGGTGACCTCAAGACAGCGCACATGCTTCCACAAAGCAAATTGGCAAAATCATCTGAAAACAGTAGTAAATGCCACCTTAGGTTGACCTCAACTACATCAGTGGCCGTCTTTCAATGAAAAAGAACAGCATGATCAGAGCTGCTAACATCTCTAAGCCTGAGCCAGCAGCCCTAAGAAGAAAACTCAGTTCAACCTCTTGTATCTTTAGTGCCCTTCTTTTGGTCACGACGCAAATCTCATGGGTTTTAGCATCCACGGCGGCCAGCGTTGCAACCGCTTTAGCACTTTCAGGGTCAATGTACGAAGCCCCAGTGGCCTAATGGATAAGGCACTGGCCTCCTAAGCCAGGGATTGTGGGTTCGAGTCCCATCTGGGGTGACATACAGCAGAGTGGCGCAGCGGAAGCGTGCTGGGCCCATAACCCAGAGGTCGATGGATCGAAACCATCCTCTGCTATCAGCGTTTTACACCATGGTGGCCTCAAGACAACCAAAATGGTGTGCGACCAGAGTTGCAACAGCTTTAGTACAAAGCTCCAGTGGCCTAATGAATGGGGAACTGGCCTCCTAAACCAGGGATTGTGGGTTCGAGTCCCGTCTAGGGTGACATAACAGTGAACAGCTCTGGCCCCCCTTTCCCTCTCCCCCTCCCCCTAAGCAATAGCTAAATTTCAATGAACACAAACTACACCTACAGCAGAGTGGCGCAGCGGAAGCGTGCTGGGCCCATAACCCAGAGGTCGATGGATCGAAACCATCCTCTGCTATCAGCGTTTTACACCATGGTGGCCTCAAGACAGCCAAAATGGTGACCTCAAGACAGCGCACATTCTTCCACAAAGCAAATTGGCAAAATCATCTGAAAAAAGTAGTAAATGCCACCTTAGGTTGACCTCAACTACCTCAGTGGCCGTCTTTCAATGAAAAAGAACAGCATGATCAGAGCTGCTAACATCTCTAAGCCTGAGCCAGCAGCCCTAAGAAGAAAACTCAGTTCAGCCTCTTGTATCTTTAGTCCCCTTCTTTTGGTCACGACGCAAATCTCATGGGTTTTAGCATCCACGGCGGCCAGCGTTGCAACCGCTTTAGCACTTTCAGGGTCAATGTACAAAGCCCCAGTGGCCTAATGGATAAGGCACTGGCCTCCTACGCCAGGGATTGTGGGTTCGAGTCCCATCTGGGGTGACATACAGCAGAGTGGCGCAGCGGAAGCGTGCTGGGCCCATAACCCAGAGGTCGATGGATCGAAACCATCCTCTGCTATCAGCGTTTTACACCATGGTGGCCTCAAGACAGCCAAAATGGGGACCTCAAGACAGCGCACATGCTTCCACAAAGCAGATTGGCAAAACCATCTGAAAACAGTAGTAAATGCCACCTTAGGTTGACCTCAACTACCTCAGTGGCCGTCTTTCAATGAAAAAGAACAGCATGATTAGAGCTGCTAACATCTCTAAGCCTGAGCCAGCAGCCCTAAGAAGAAAACTCAGTTCAGCCTCTTGTATCTTTAGTCCCCTTCTTTTGGTCACGACGCAAATCTCATGGGTTTTAGCATCCACGGCGGCCAGCGTTGCAACCGCTTTAGCACTTTCAGGGTCAATGTACGAAGCCCCAGTGGCCTAATGGATAAGGCACTGGCCTCCTAAGCCAGGGATTGTGGGTTCGAGTCCCATCTGGGGTGACATACAGCAGAGTGGCGCAGCGGAAGCGTGCTGGGCCCATAACCCAGAGGTCGATGGATCGAAACCATCCTCTGCTATCAGCGTTTTACACCATGGTGGCCTCAAGACAGCCAAAATGGTGACCTCAAGACAGCGCACATTCTTCCACAAAGCAAATTGGCAAAATCATCTGAAAAAAGTAGTAAATGCCACCTTAGGTTGACCTCAACTACCTCAGTGGCCGTCTTTCAATGAAAAAGAACAGCATGATCAGAGCTGCTAACATCTCTAAGCCTCAGCCAGCAGCCCTAAGAAGAAAACTCAGTTCAACCTCTTGTATCTTTAGTGCCCTTCTTTTGGTCACGACGCAAATCTCATGGGTTTTAGCATCCACGGCGGCCAGCGTTGCAACCGCTTTAGCACTTTCAGGGTCAATGTACGAAGCCCCAGTGGCCTAATGGATAAGGCACTGGCCTCCTAAGCCAGGGATTGTGGGTTCGAGTCCCATCTGGGGTGACATACAGCAGAGTGGCGCAGCGGAAGCGTGCTGGGCCCATAACCCAGAGGTCGATGGATCGAAACCATCCTCTGCTATCAGCGTTTTACACCATGGTGGCCTCAAGACAGCCAAAATGGGGACCTCAAGACAGCCAAAATGGTGACCTCAAGACAGCCCACATGCTTCCACAAAGCAGATTGGCAAAACCATCTGAAAACACTAGTAAATGCCACCTTAGGTTAACCTCAACTACCTCAGGGGCCGTCTTTCAATGAAAAAGAACAGCATGATCAGAGCTGCTAACATCTCTAAACCTGAGCCAGCAGCCCTAAGAAGAAAACTCAGTTCAACCTCTTGTATCTTTAGTGCCCTTCTTTTGGTCACGACGCAAATCTCATGGGTTTTAGCATCCACGGCGGCCAGCGTTGCAACCGCTTTAGCACTTTCAGGGTCAATGTACGAAGCCCCAGTGGCCTAATGGATAAGGCACTGGCCTCCTAAGCCAGGGATTGTGGGTTCGAGTCCCATCTGGGGTGACATACAGCAGAGTGGTGCAGCGGAAGCGTGCTGGGCCCATAACCCAGAGGTCGATGGATTGAAACCATCCTCTGCTATCAGCGTTTTACACCATGGTGGCCTCAAGACAGCCAAAATGGGGACCTCAAGACAGCGCACATGCTTCCACAAAGCAGATTGGCAAAACCATCTGAAAACAGTAGTAAATGCCACCTTAGGTTGACCTCAACTACCTCAGTGGCCGTCTTTCAATGAAAAAGAACAGCATGATTAGAGCTGCTAACATCTCTAAGCCTGAGCCAGCAGCCCTAAGAAGAAAACTCAGTTCAGCCTCTTGTATCTTTAGTCCCCTTCTTTTGGTCACGACGCAAATCTCATGGGTTTTAGCATCCACGGCGGCCAGCGTTGCAACCGCTTTAGCACTTTCAGGGTCAATGTACGAAGCCCCAGTGGCCTAATGGATAAGGCACTGGCCTCCTAAGCCAGGGATTGTGGGTTCGAGTCCCATCTGGGGTGACATACAGCAGAGTGGCGCAGCGGAAGCGTGCTGGGCCCATAACCCAGAGGTCGATGGATCGAAACCATCCTCTGCTATCAGCGTTTTACACCATGGTGGCCTCAAGACAACCAAAATGGTGTGCGACCAGAGTTGCAACAGCTTTAGTACAAAGCTCCAGTGGCCTAATGAATGGGGAACTGGCCTCCTAAACCAGGGATTGTGGGTTCGAGTCCCGTCTAGGGTGACATAACAGTGAACAGCTCTGGCCCCCCTTTCCCTCTCCCCCTCCCCCTAAGCAATAGCTAAATTTCAATGAACACAAACTACACCTACAGCAGAGTGGCGCAGCGGAAGCGTGCTGGGCCCATAACCCAGAGGTCGATGGATCGAAAAGCATCCTCTGCTATCAGCGTTTTACACCATGGTGGCCTCAAGACAGCCAAAATGGTGACCTCAAGACAGCGCACATGCTTCCACAAAGCAAATTGGCAAAATCATCTGAAAAAAGTAGTAAATGCCAAATTAGGTTGACCTCAACTACCTCAGGGGCCGTCTTTCAATGAAAAAGAACAGCATGATCAGAGCTGCTAACATCTCTAAGCCTGAGCCAGCAGCCCTAAGAAGAAAACTCAGTTCAGCCTCTTGTATCTTTAGTCCCCTTCTTTTGGTCACGACGCAAATCTCATGGGTTTTAGCATCCACGGCGGCCAGCGTTGCAACCGCTTTAGCACTTTCAGGGTCAATGTACCAAGCCCCAGTGGCCTAATGGATAAGGCACTGGCCTCCTAAGCCAGGGATTGTGGGTTCGAGTCCCATCTGGGGTGACATACAGCAGAGTGGCGCAGCGGAAGCGTGCTGGGCCCATAACCCAGAGGTCGATGGATCGAAACCATCCTCTGCTATCAGCGTTTTACACCATGGTGGCCTCAAGACAGCCAAAATGGGGACCTCAAGACAGCCAAAATGGTGACCTCAAGACAGCCCAC
>NC_140913.1:15230197-15257697 GCF_045865225.1 Trachurus japonicus | reverse complement strand
GCGCACATGCTTCCACAAAGCAGATTGGCAAAACCATCTGAAAACAGTAGTAAATGCCACCTTAGGTTGACCTCAACTACCTCAGTGGCCGTCTTTCAATGAAAAAGAACAGCATGATTAGAGCTGCTAACATCTCTAAGCCTGAGCCAGCAGCCCTAAGAAGAAAACTCAGTTCAGCCTCTTGTATCTTTAGTCCCCTTCTTTTGGTCACGACGCAAATCTCATGGGTTTTAGCATCCACGGCGGCCAGCGTTGCAACCGCTTTAGCACTTTCAGGGTCAATGTACAAAGCCCCAGTGGCCTAATGGATAAGGCACTGGCCTCCTAAGCCAGGGATTGTGGGTTCGAGTCCCATCTGGGGTGACATACAGCAGAGTGGCGCAGCGGAAGCGTGCTGGGCCCATAACCCAGAGGTCGATGGATCGAAACCATCCTCTGCTATAAGCGTTTTACACCATGGTGGCCTCAAGACAGCCAAAATGGTGACCTCAAGACAGCGCACATTCTTCCACAAAGCAAATTGGCAAAATCATCTGAAAAAAGTAGTAAATGCCACCTTAGGTTGACCTCAACTACCTCAGTGGCCGTCTTTCAATGAAAAAGAACAGCATGATCAGAGCTGCTAACATCTCTAAGCCTCAGCCAGCAGCCCTAAGAAGAAAACTCAGTTCAACCTCTTGTATCTTTAGTGCCCTTCTTTTGGTCACGACGCAAATCTCATGGGTTTTAGCATCCACGGCGGCCAGCGTTGCAACCGCTTTAGCACTTTCAGGGTCAATGTACGAAGCCCCAGTGGCCTAATGGATAAGGCACTGGCCTCCTAAGCCAGGGATTGTGGGTTCGAGTCCCATCTGGGGTGACATACAGCAGAGTGGCGCAGCGGAAGCGTGCTGGGCCCATAACCCAGAGGTCGATGGATCGAAACCATCCTCTGCTATCAGCGTTTTACACCATGGTGGCCTCAAGACAGCCAAAATGGGGACCTCAAGACAGCCAAAATGGTGACCTCAAGACAGCCCACATGCTTCCACAAAGCAGATTGGCAAAACCATCTGAAAACACTAGTAAATGCCACCTTAGGTTAACCTCAACTACCTCAGGGGCCGTCTTTCAATGAAAAAGAACAGCATGATCAGAGCTGCTAACATCTCTAAACCTGAGCCAGCAGCCCTAAGAAGAAAACTCAGTTCAACCTCTTGTATCTTTAGTGCCCTTCTTTTGGTCACGACGCAAATCTCATGGGTTTTAGCATCCACGGCGGCCAGCGTTGCAACCGCTTTAGCACTTTCAGGGTCAATGTACGAAGCCCCAGTGGCCTAATGGATAAGGCACTGGCCTCCTAAGCCAGGGATTGTGGGTTCGAGTCCCATCTGGGGTGACATACAGCAGAGTGGCGCAGCGGAAGCGTGCTGGGCCCATAACCCAGAGGTCGATGGATCGAAACCATCCTCTGCTATCGGCGTTTTACACCAAGGTGGCCTCAAGACCGCAAAAATGGTGGCCCCAAGACAGCCCACATGCTTTCACGAAGAAGACTGGCAAAACCATCGGAAAACAGTAGTAAATGCCACCTTTAGTTTGACCTCAACAACCTCAGTGGCTGTCTTTCAATGAAAAGGAACAGCATGATCAGAGCTGCTAACATCTCTAAGCCTGAGTCCAGCAGCCCTTAGAAGAAAACTCAGTTCAGCCTCTTGTATCCTTAGTCTTCTTCTTTTGGTTACTAGACAAAGCTCATGGGTTTTAGCATCCACGACGGCCAGCGTCGCAACCGCCTTAGCACTTTCAGGGTCAATGTACGAAGCCCCAGTGGCCTAACGGATAAGGCACTGGCCTCCTAAGCCAGGGATTGTGGGTTCGAGTCCCATCTGGGGTGACATACAGCAGAGTGGCGCAGCGGAAGCGTGCTGGGCCCATAACTGTGGTGGCCCTGAAGTGCAAAACACAACGGCAAATCAGACAACAACTTGTCAACTTGTTGTATCAACTTGTTTGTGCCTCTGCTTGTGTATTGTCTTTATGGTCGTTCTGCTGCATGTCTGTTTAGCTGTTTTATGCCACTGTTTTTTAACTTGTACTTTTTTTCACAGCCCTCTCCCCCTCTCCCCTCAAGAAGCTTGTGCTTTTTGTCAGGCCATCATTGCAAATAAGAACCTGTTCTTAATGATTTTTCGCCTCGTTAAATAAAGGTTAAATAAAAAAAATAAAAACAACGGAAAAAGAGAAAACACAACGGCAAATCAGAAAACACAAAAGCAAAAGAGAAAACACAACACAAAAAGAGAAAACACAACGTCAAATCAGAAAACACAAAAGCAAAAGAGAAAACACAACACAGAAAGTGAAAACACAACAACATTAACCAAACCGGAAAAGGTAAGTACCCTCGTGTGGAATACGTCAACGCGGCCGCCATTTTGGTCCGGGGGAAGCCGTGTCTACTTACAGTTTTTCTCGATTGTTTACACACAATTTTTGGTACTTGAGACACAATGGCCTCAACATCTAACTCATGCACCAACTCCCTTGACCAAATCTGCTAAACTACAAGCACAATTCCTGCTTTACACTCAATTTGCAGTTCTATAACACACTTTTTTCAAAACACTACACACAATTCTCTGCATTGGGCACAATTTTCATGAAGAAAATCTCTTGTTTTCACGAGTAACACACTGTTATTCAAAATTCTAAAGTTAGTTTCCCTACTATGCACACTGACTCATCACATGGGTAAACACCTGTCACACAGTTTTACATTTAGCAATCAGAGCTTTAGCAAAAAAGGGAAACATAGCAGGCAGTGATAGACTGACACCAAAAAGAGAGAAACCAAACAGAGAGATGCCACACATAACACACACACACACATATATAGCAGTGATCATAATGATGATGACAAAAGAAAATGCATTGATCACCAAAATTGCATGTTGATAGAAGGATTCGAACCTATACTAGAACAAAGTCTTTGACTACAAAGAGTGCTGCTCTACTAGGTGAGCCACATGTTATAGTAGTTTCATCTTGTCAAAATTACGTGTTCAGTCTTTCAAAACTGTTCGGCCGTAAACCAGCTGCCCCCGAGCAACTCTTTTTTTTTTCTTTTGTGGTCAGATCAGCATGGCTGCATCGCCACACGACCACCTTGGTCGCGTCTTCACACATTTCATTTGTTACCGTGTATTTGAGTGTTCTGAGTATCAAAACAATATTCTAAAATTTTACAACACATTTATATATGTACTGTCTGTAGTTACAGTAAAAAAAAAAAAAAAACCTAAGTCATTATGAGGAATGGAGTAGAAGTGTTTTCCATTCATCATAGTGTTTTACACTGAGCACATCAGTGTTCAACTGGTTCTTATAAATGTCTAGTCATATGATGGTTTGTGTGTGTCATTTGAGACTGAAATAGCATTTTGAGAATAAATAACATTGTTTTGAATGTAAAGTTTCATTTAACAGGAGAAGTTAGGGGTTTTGCCCATTGTGTGTGTTTTTGGATTTGTGTGTAGAGTTCTGAGAGTATGAGGCATGCTTTCAGAAAATGTGTGTAAACAATCGAGAAAAACTGTAACTGCACTAGTCAACAGAGGCAGACGTCTATCAACCATTAAAATCGCCATAACTCACTGAATATTCAACCGATTCTCAAGCCGTTTGGTTTATTATAAATGTCAGACACATTTATGATACAACAACAACAAAAAAATTTAGAAAAATTTTATAATTTTTTTTTTTATGTATTAAACATACACTTAGATACTCAGACACCCCACATGCATAAATACAATGTTTTCTGATTTGCCGTTGTTTAGTAATTTGTCGTTGTGTTTTCTGTTTTTTTGTTGTGTTTTCTGATTTGCCGTTGTGTTTTCTCTTTTGCCGTTGTGTTTTCTCTTTTTGTGTTGTGTTTTCTCTTTTTGTGTTGTGTTTTCTCTTTTGCCGTTGTGTTTTCTCTTTTTGTGTTGTGTTTTCTCTTTTGCCGTTGTGTTTTCTCTTTTGCCGTTGTGTTTTCTCTTTTTGTGTTGTGTTTTCTCTTTTGCCGTTGTGTTTTCTCTTTTTGTGTTGTGTTTTCTCTTTTGCCGTTGTGTTTTCTCTTTTGCCGTTGTGTTTTCTCTTTTTGTGTTGTGTTTTCTCTTTTGCCGTTGTTGTCTGATTTGCCGTTGTGTTTTGCACTTCAGGGCCACCGTACAGCAGCCCTTAGAAAAAAACTCAGTTCAGCCTCTTGTATCCTTAGTCCCCTTCTTTTGGTCACTACGCAAAGCTCATGGGATTTGGCACCCACGGCGGCCAGCGTCGCAACCGCCTTAGCACTTTCAGGGTAACTGTACGAAGCCCCAGTGGCCTAATGGATAAGGCACTGGCCTCCTAAGCCAGGGATTGTGGGTTTGAGTCCCATCTGGGGTGACATACAGCAGAGTGGCGCAGCGGAAGCGTGCTGGGCCCATAACCCAGAGGTCGATGGATCGAAACTAGGGCTGTTTTCGACTAAGGATTTTCATAGTCGAATCTGATTTGTCAGATTTTGCCATAGTCGACTGATCGTCGAACCTTTTTTTTATCATTATTATTTTTTTAAGATGGCAGCAAATTTGCGACTTTTTCCCGTTTCAAACAAAAGAGCTAAACCACCCAAAAAATAGGGTAGGTGTAAAACAAATACCTTTATTTATTTCCCACAAGGATGATTTTTAGTAGCCATTGTGAGCCAAGGTATGCGTTTATGTCACGTTGCCCTGGACAACGCTCCTGCTCGGACTGCGAGTGGCAAATCAAACATCCCTCAACGTGATGAAGGATAGCGGTGGTCGTGGACACAGAGAAACCGGGTAAAACATGTAGTATCAAAACAAACTGAGGTCAGAAGGACTCGACAATCCGTACATTACGTTAATCAATCCTGTAACACACAGTGTGACCGCGGCACCGGCAGAGAGACAGACAGGCTGCAGAGGGACGAGATTACAGCTGTGACTCCCGACACTTATGGTGCGTTCATTACAACTCGGAAGTCGGAAAAAAAAACAAGTTCCTCTTCTGAAAAACTCTGACATGTCAAACTTTAGGATGTGTTAGAGACTAATTCATCTGTCTAACCATCAGAACTATTGACACTTGAAACGGTAAACACAGCTGATCCATCGAAAAAAAAATCACAGCTGGAGTTAATTTATTTTCCGTGATTGAAAGCAGGTTCTTGAATGTAACTCGGTCAAAGTCAGATGTATCCTCACAATGTTTTGCTGTTCTGTTAGGTCATGCATGATAAATGCTGACAAAGTTAGACTGTCAGACTTCCTTGATTTTAAACTTTGGCGGCTCTACCCCTCGTCTTTTTGCCACTCAGTGAGTGTTCTGCAGTGACTTCTGAGTACCGTGACTTTGACGGTCCTACTGCTCACCTCCGCTCATTTGAAAGAAAAAAAAAAAAAACTCTGCTCATTTGATTGTGCAACTGCAGTGGGTGATTTATTAATACGTAGTATGAAGCTAAGACTACCGTTTAAATGCACACATCATTTTGAACTCTTTATTAACAGAAAGTAAGCAGATTTTGTATCAAAATAGGCTTTTTATAACAAAAAAAGACATTCTATGTAAAAATTTATGCTCAGCAGCCGCGGGCACCCCCATATAGTCAGAATGGTACGGTCTTGGTTAGATTCGACTACGAGGTTCATAGTCGAATCAGACCCCTCCGAATCGAATCGTCGAATAGTCGACTTTTGGAGGTCAGCCCTAATCGAAACCATCCTCTGCTATCAGCATTTTACACCAAGGTGGCCTCAAGACAGCCAAAATAGTCACCTCAAGACAGCCCACATGCTTTCACGAAGAAGATTGGCAAAACCATCTGAAAACAGTAGTAAATGCCGACTTAGGTTGACCTCAGTGGCTGTCTTTCAATGAGAAGGAACATCATGATCAGAGCTGCTAACATCTCTAAGCCCGAGTCCAGCACCCCTTAGAAGAAAACTCAGTTCAGCCTCTTGTATCCTTAGTCCCCTTCTTTTGGTCACTACGCAAATCTCATGGGTTTTAGCATCCACGGCGGCCAGCGTCGCAACCGCCTTAGGACTTTCAGGGTACCTGTACGAAGCCCCAGTGGCCTAATGGATAAGGCACTGGCCTCCTAAGCCAGGGATTGTGGGTTTGAGTCCCATCTGGGTCAGCGGCGCCGGATTCATTTTAGAGGTGGGGGGGCCATGGAGGTTGGGTTGTTATGGGGCATATATTTACACACTCACTGTCGGTGCAATAGTCATATTGTAGCGTGTACTTTTCACCTCTTATTCTTGTCATTCATGCTTTAATAATAGGAACAATGCTTAAGGTCAACACCTGCTAAGACAGACGTTTGGACTTTATGTAGCTAAATAACTTTGTCTCAGTCCGTGACTCTGCTCTCTTCATAAAGACAGCTGTTACAGACCACTCGGGCCAGCTGTGGTCACAGGAGTTATTACAATGTTTCCATTTTGTTGTTTTCGCACGTCTCTTCATTTTCTCACAAGTTATGGTTTTCACTGGCAAAAACAAGACAGTTAGAAATGAATAAAGGAAAAGAAAAAATAATATCCAGGAGACTTTGTCCCATCCTCAGGACGTGAGTGAGGGAGGATCAGCTGGTGGCTCAGGTTTAGTGATGTCATGGCTGTCAGCTGCACATCTGTCAGCAGGTCCGCTCAACCACTCCACACACACTTCACAAACTTTAGGAATAAGCTAGATGTTGATTTTGTAAACAGACAGTGACATGTTGGAAATAAGCAGACACCATACTCGCCCTCGTTAATATTGATTATTGAATTACGTAACGTCATAAATCTCTTGCCGCTGTAGCCTAGTCCGGTTCATCACCTGTCTCTGTGGGTGTGTAGGCTACGTCATCTCCAGGTGAAACAACTGTAACAACTGTAAAACACCTGGAATTGATAACAACTAAAGGGATATCACCAAATCTGAACTAGGCTATTAACACGTCCTAATCAGGTTAATTAATCTTTTCCTCGCATTTTTTCAAAGTAAACTTCCCTTTGCTCACCGGCAGAGCAGAAGTTGCACTTTCTGAGATGGTGCACTAGGTCCACAGTGTTTGTGGATGAAGCCTACAGGATGAGAAGGTGACGAAGGTGAAGGTGACAATAATAAGCGGAGGGAGGACGACGGAAGCTGGAGAAGCTCCGCTCAGCTGTGCATTCACGTGGGCACCATATGGCCGGAGAGACTTGAATTGGGACTATTTACTGGGCTGCACTACAGGCAGAGTATTAGATTTGATTTAAAATGAAAGATTCTTCTATGTTTTACTGGTTTTTCATTTGATGTGGGTGGGACCGGGGGAATTATTGAAACCGGGATAGCGGCCTATGGTGATCAGTGACCGGTAGAGCAGGGCAGGGGCGTAAAGTCGGGGGGCCAAGGGGCCATTGGCCCCCCCCCACTTTACGCCCCTGCCCTGCTCTACCATTCCAGCGCCATTGATCTGGGGTGACATACAGCAGAGTGGCGCAGCGGAAGCATGCTGGGCCCATAACCCAGAGGTCGATGGATCGAAACCATCCTCTGCTATCAGCGTTTTACACCATGGTGGCCTCAAGACAGCCAAAATGGTGTGCAACCACTTTTACACTTTCTGCACCAATGCACGAAGCCTCAGTGGCCTAAGGGATGGGGCTCTGGCCTCCTAAACCAGGGATTGAGGGTTTGAGTCTTGTATCCTTAGTCCCCTTCTTTTGGTCACTACGCAAAGCTCATGGGTTTTAGCATCCATGACCGCCAGCGTCGCAACCGCTTTAGCACCTTCAGGGCCAATGTATTAAGCCCCAGTGGCCTAATGGATAAGACAATGGCCTCCTAAGCCAAGGATTGTGGGTTTGAGTCCCATCTGGGGTGACATACAGCAGAGTGGTGCAGTGGAATCCAGTGGATTGAATCTAGCCTCGTAAACCAGCCTCTCGCGGAAATGCATTTCATTTCTCAGGAGAGTCTGGCCTCATCCCCCCTCTAAGTGTTTGGGGTGGGCGGGAGCTGGGCGGGAGTAGTAGCAAAGACGGTTTAATATCTTTGGTAGTAGCGTTGACAGACAACCCCATTCAGCCAATCAGCAAGTTGGTGTAGTGACGGGGCTTTGCACCAGTCGGTCCCTGATTGGCCAACGTGCTGTGTCAATCACAGCGGGCGACGCTGATTGGCTCGGCCTTCTGAGGGTTTCAGTCCAAACGCTTAGAATGGGGATGAGGCCAGACTCTCCCTCGGAATGAAATGAAATGCACTTCCGCGAGAGGCTGGTTTACGAGGCTAGATTGAATCTATCCCCTGAGATCAGCTTTTTACAACATGGTGGCCTCAAGACATATCACACAATTTCACATACAAGAATGGTAAATTCAAAAACATGTTTTATATGCCACAGTTGGTTGAGAAGGTGCCCCATATCTAGAGGCTAGAGTCCTCGTTGCAGTTGGCCCTGGTTCGAATCCTGCATGGGGCGGCCCTTTACTGCATTTTATTCCGCCTCTCTCGTGCCTCCCCATTTCCTGTCTCTCTAAAGTATAATAAAGGCATAACAAGCCCAACAATATACTTTCAAAACATAAACATGTTTTACCTGTTCTAGCAGGAGAGAGTTCAGTTGTGCATTTCTATGAAGCTTCACCTATGACGATGTGTTCATTTCCTTCGCCATGAAACACACACTGACAACTAGTACTTAATCAGTGGTTGTTATTTATCAGGCCAATAAAAAGGGAGGGATCAGAGTTATCACTCTAATATTAATTTAATCAGTCATAAAACTACTGTTATCAACAATGACTCGGATGTAATATAAGATTAGTAGAAAAAGCAGTAGCCCAGATGTTTTTCAAATTTGTATCATGTTCTAAATTATTATTTTCATTTTTGACTCTTGCTGTTTTTGGTGTAAATGGCACACAGTGGAAGACAGAGTGTTCACCAAGGGATGTCAACAATTAGAAGGGATTAAGATGGTGTGCTCCGGCTGGTTGCCTGCTTGTAAGGAGCTAAATCAATATCCAGTATGTTTTCTTCAAGAGTTTTAGAACTGAAAGTCCAAGTTCTGATATCTGATATATTTTTTAATTGATTATGGGGGTGCCGTTTAACTCAGTGGGTAGAGCATGGTGCCACAAGTGCAGAGGCTACAGTCCTCTTTGAAGCTGGTTTGAATCCCACATAGGGGGGTCCCTTGCTGCATGTCATTCATCCTCTCTCTCTCTCTCCCCCCATTTCCTGTCTCTTTAGGCAAAAAGCCCCCAAAATACACTTTTATTTTGTTCTATTTTGAATAAATTGTTTACAATTTCAAATCTTATCTCCTTTCTTTCAAATCTTTTTTTTTTAGTTTCAAAACTGTTTTTCAGTGTTGGTTGAGGAGCTAATTATCGAATGCTAGCCATATGCCTCTAACTGTGAGTTTAATTTAGGAAATCCTCCACCTACATCTTTTACCCAATGTTTATGTTATGTCACAAACATCACCCATCAATATGTAAGGAATAGTCGGTTGTTATGGAGAAATAAACCCCGACAGGTTGTATGGAACCCCGACGAGAAGGGGTTTTTATTTCTCCATAACAACCGACCAACTATACATTATCCCGCTTATTACACGGTTTACGAGTGAAATAATTAATTTGAAACATAATGTTGATCAAAATACGACTTTCATCGATTTATAATTGCATCATTTAGCAAATCTGCAAGACTGGTCACGTCCGCTGTTTTGCTGAGCCTCCTCCCGGTCATGCATTGAAGCCTTTGATAATCAATCAGTGGATTGATAGATTACCATACGTGTTATGGTGTGTGTATTGTGTGTAGTCGTATCTGTCATAAACAAGAGATCAACTTTACTGTTTACGGGGTGCGTTTGTGTCGCGGAGTCGTGGTGCCACCAGGACGAGAGGAGAGCTGTGACACACGGGTCAGAGGCTCTGATCAGCAGGTTTGGTTTCCAGCCACGATGTGGAAGGGGCCTCCACTCTCCCTGTAACAAGTTACAAGTCATTTATCTAACATCAATATTAGTCCGAAGCTGTTTAATAACGGTAAAAATGAAACATAAGGTAAATATCCTGCATAGTTTCTCTTTTCTGTGCTGCGCTGATCAGAGCGGCGTCCCTAGCAACGGTCTGTTATACTTGACGACAGTCATTATGCAGAAATAACGCACCGCAGAATGCAGCGATAGACCAATCAGAGAGCAACATTAAAGCAGAAGTAAGTGGTCCGGTCGTTTTCGCTAATGCTGCGTTCCAGGCAGGCTTTTGAAATCGTAAATTACAGCTTCAAGTCACAACTTACGACTTTGTAGCGTTCCAGGCAACCCACTCGTGTTTTTCCGACCTGTTTTACCGGTGAAAGTCACTATAACGGCCACTCGTAACTTCCGACCGGTGAAGTCGTACCAGATCGAACTGGTACCACTTCACGGTCGGAAAAATACGAGTTTCCTTGAACGCACCATAACAGTCCTCGTCGCTACGTCACCACATTCACGGCGTTCCTTGGCTGCACACACAGCCCTGCATGCCGTTCTCTCTCCTCATTGGATAAAAACTGTAGGATACGATAAATGTTTTCTCCTCGACTCAGAGCAGAGCAGAGTGACTGACAGACCCGTGTTTCAGTCCAAACACTCTATGTAAGTGATTGCTGTCGGAAGATATAACTATTTAAGACTTATATTAACACAAATATATCACTTACTTCTGCTTTAAATAGAGCCATGTAATAAAGTCCAGATCACTGATACAGTGTTTTTCACCTGTTCACTGGCACCAGCAACCTCCTGTTTGTCGCGTCTCCTTCCACAAGTTTTCACGAATTGCCACACGAGTTTACCCGAGTAAGGAAAGCGAATTTGATTGGTCGTTATCGAGCGGGCGGGATATTCAATGTTTGGGGCGAGACTGAGCTCAGTGTGTGTGTGTGTCTCAGACGTTTGATTGACGGATGATGGATCCAATATCAGTGGCTCATGAATCGTGAGCAACGTGACGTATAATTCGTGTGCCTGTATTATCCAATGCAAAAAAAACTACCCCACTTTCATCCCGGATTTACTCGAAATAGAATTTTGCACAAAGTTTGGGCTACACCGTCTCAAAGATGAGTTATTACACTAATGTTAAGACCCACAGTAATTTTCTTTTCTGAACACCTTTAAACATGAAAGCGGAAGGCCCTCCTTCATTGTTATGCTGTCCATCATTATAATACACGGGTGTATTATAATGATGGACAGCATAACACCATACCATGCCCCCAGTACAACATCAGGGCCAAAAGTCTCTCTGGAACACAAAAAGTCTGACCTAAAATTGTGAAAAAGATATGAAGCTGGAAAAATTTGATTTGAAACCAAAAAAATAAGATTTGAAATAGTGAAAGGAAAGAGATTTAGGCCTAGATGAAATTAGGTTATTTCTTCAAAAAAAATTTTTTTTTTTTTTTGCCTCACCCTTATCTGCACTCTCCAAATCAGCCAAGACAAGTCATCATCTCACTGGCACCACCAAAGCCGCCAGCTAACCTTATTGAAAACTTCTCAATATGTGCACTTTATCCATTTTGAAGTGCTGTTGTTCTTCTGCTCCGCTGCTGCGGGAACAAGCAACTGATGAGTCCGCAAGAAACCGCATTACCACCCGTGGGCATGCTACGCGCACATCTAGCTACACTACGAGATGGACGAGCACCATGTGAACGAACCAAGAGTGAAAACACAGAAAGCTACTTGCTTACCTGCTGACAACTTTCATTCATGCCAACGATGTGCAGTCGAGCTTGGGGCATGTTTCTATATCCTTCAGTCTCCAGCTGGGACAGTCTCCAAGGTAGGAAGGTAAGTAACAGAGAGATGCATAGCCTACCGTCGCCCGGCTGTCACAAAACACTTCAACTTGACCAAATATCCTCCTTGTATGAGTTGGTGTTTGTAGACCGAGCGGCACAGTTATGTGTAGTATCCTCAGGGCCTTCTGGGCGTGGTTTTTATATTTACTGTGTGAGTTCTCTCTCCAAGTCCCCCAGGTTCATCCTAAAGCCTAACAACATGCACACAACGTTAATTGGTGACTCGAAATTGCCCGTAGTGTGCACTGTTTTCGGCAAATCAGCTTATCACGCAAAAAGTCACATTGCTCAGGCGTTGGTCTCCCGTCAGGTAAAAGCTGCTGTTTATTCCTCAAATGAAGCTCATTACGTTGTTGAGCCTCTCCGGTACTGCAGCTGAATTAGCCGCTAACGTGCTGGACGCAAAAACCAAGGGGGGCGTCTGTTTGTTTACAATTCACGAAAGCAACGTGAACGTACGTTTTTTTTTTTTTGTTTTTTTTTTTGTGCTTTATTGACGTGAGATAAGCATAACAGAAAAGCACATAACATAGCATATGTTGACATTATGCATTGTACAGAGAGAATGATAGAGGTGGACAAAGCAGACAGGGGGATAATGAGAAAAGGAAACAAAAATGACAATGACAGTAGCTACAAATAATGACATTACAAATAATAAGAATAAAAATGAATAAAAATAAAAATAAACATTGCCAGATTTTGAGGAATCCATTTAGGCTACCTAGTAAAAAAGTTCTTATGTTGAATCTTTCAAAAATACAGTTCGTTTTCATAGCTTTTTTATTTTTAATGTCTTTTATTGTAGTTGCATATTGGAGAATTTCTTGTGTGAAATGATCCAGGCTGGGTTTTGATTCTGTCCATTTTTTTTGTGGATATGAAATTTGGCCATAAGTACTACCAGTTGTATAAAGAATGTTGTGTCTTTGTCCAACTTGTTGTTTTCAAAAAAAATAAAAATGTCCTTTTCTTGTAGAGTGATCACTTGTCCGGTTGTTATTCTTATGAAGTGTTGAATGTCAATCCAGAATGTTTTAGACCTAGGCTACATGCATTTATAGAAAAGGTGCTGTATTGTTTCGATTTCTTGTCCACAGAAAACACAAAGAAAATCCATATCAATTTTGAATCTTTCCAGAGTCTTTTTTGCTGGATAAAAATTATGCAACGTGAACGTACGTGCCACTCACACTAGAGTTACGAGTTACATGGAAGTGTATGGGGGGAACAAACTGCGCATGCGCAAAAATATACACTGTTGGGCAGAAGAGGCAGAGCAGCTCTGTGCCTCATCACCTCTGACGGCGAGTGGCTTCTACGGCCGCTGCCTGTGGTTAAGTTATCTGAAATAAAATTTTAAAAAATTTAATATTAGATTAACTAAATAATTTAATTATTCCTCCCCTGCCTCCTCTGACTGCACGTCCTTATGAAAATAAGAGATGTTAAGTAACAACTCAATAAACAACACCAATGGCCAAATTTGCCTGCACTCAACATCAGTGAAACAGCTTGTAGGCCTATGTATTTACATTTTAGCCTACATAAGAAAAAATGTGCGGCAGCCAGATACAATTCAGACTGTGTCACTTACGTAATATCAGGGAATAGTGTTGACTCACAGCTGCCTTTAAGAAACACCTGAAGCAGGTGTGTAAATCTGTCAAATTTAAGGAATTTTAGATGGATCCAAAATCAGCTCCCATTGGATGCAGCAAAGCTATGATTCTTTCCACACATCTTATAGGCCTATACTGCATCTGGTCACAAGTTGGAACAATGTCTTGCTCCGCTACAAATGCTTTACAAACAAATAAAAGCATGGAACACAAGTTCAAGTTCAAGTTTAAGTTCAAGAAATCGTAAAAATACACAAAGCCAAGTTGTCACCACTGTAACAACAATTCAGACGTAACCTCCCGACCTTTGACAGCTTTGTTTATCTTTAAGACGTTTAGTCTGGTGTACAGATCTGGGTGCTCCTCCATTGAAAGAGATCATATCACTGTGCTCAGACAACGGGATAACAACTAGTACAAAGTAGTGTAGGACATGCACATCTAAGAAAAACTTGTTTCAGGTGCTTGATCATAAAGAAATGATCCACACAGTGATGCTCCCAGTTATTTGATAGACATGAAATGCCTAACGACAACTAGGACAACCAACAGAGGTGAGTGTTCAGTTCTGCATTGATGTACTGAGATTGGCAGGTCATTCTTCTCTGTTAGAGCTACAGACTATTTAGTACCAGGTGAGATAATAGAGTGGAGCAGCTTTTGTTGTTTTAAAGTCCAAATGAAATCATGCCTAAAAACAACCGAATCATGCACCTATCACACATAAAGTCAGACAGTTGATCTTAATGCTGTGCATTCTTGTTGTTGTGGTGGTGTTTTGTGCTTTTACTGTCGCTGTTAGGGTGGTGATTTAATGCAGTGAAATTGCATTGTTTTTGTGTTGTTGCTATGCGTTAATGTTGTGAAATCTTGTGATTGTGGTTTTATAATACAGTGTTAGGTTTCAGTTTTAGCAAGAAAGTTATTCTCTGTTTCCTGCCCAGGAGGAGTGCACTGTAGGTCAAATAAACAAATTAAATAAAGTGATAAGGAAAAAAAACATTTAAAATGGCACCCCCTCTGTCAAAACAAAAGTTAGCCTATACTCCTTCTAAATAGTGGTATTTTTTTCCATTATTGTGACAAACAACTCATGACAGAACCACTGGAAAATTTATTTTTATTGTAGCCTATATGACAATCAGATACATTATAAATTGTACAGAAACTACAATGTCCATCACAAACAGATGATTGATGACTTTGCTCAACGTCATGGTTTATACTGTGACCAAAGCTCATTCTCACATTAACCTTTAACTATGACCCCCCCCCAACCCTCCCCCCCCGTTGTTTCCTGCATGTTAAGTGCTTTTATCCTTGTTAATCATCATGGTTCCAGTTAGACGTCCAGCCAACAGACACACAATCAGCCTCAACAATTTCTTTCTATTATAATGGTTTAATAGTCATTACAAAATACTAAATCAAATCAGAAATAATTGAGTTTGTGCTACAAAACAGTCAAAAGACTAATTTCTCCATTTGCTTTGTGGTCACTGAAGAGCACATTGAGAACCTGGTGAGGGCGGGGCTACCGCATACCTGTCTGGGTCCAACACCTGCTGTCACCTGCATAAACCATGGCAACTGTTACTAAACTGAGGGAGGATTTAGACCATGCCGTCATTATAAAAACAAAGTAGAACAAAGTCAGTGCTGATTTATTTTTACTTTACTATGTTATTGTGTAACTTGTAGTCTAGTGATGCAGGTTAGTGACGCAGCTGTTCTGCTTCACATGCAATCACTGAACAACACACTGCTGAGGTTGATGAGACCATGTGTCCTGATCTGTGGGATGTCTGATCACTGAATGTTTATGTCTACATCAGCTGTAACACTGAGACCCCAGTGGATCATGGGTAAGGAACTGGTTTCCTGAAACTTGAAGGTAATCGGCAGACTTGGTGTGCTCACTCAAAAGTCTCAAGGGATACTTGGGTGCCAGTCCAAAAAATCAGCAGCGTTTGAACGAATGCTGAGGACGACGGTTAGTCGAAACGTGTTTGTTTGTCTGTGACTGCTGCTGTGCGATGATATTAAAAGAAAGTATTATACTTATTGGAGAGTGCTGTCGGTTTTCTTCCTGAAACTTGAACCCAGGGTTTGTAGGTTAAATTCCCACCTGGTGTGACTGTCAGCAGGCATGTCAGGCTGCTATAATAGTCTGTACAGTACAGTTCTTGTAATGTGTGCAGATGCTTTCCTACATTAAAGGTCACTGTTTAAACAGTTAAAACAAGACTGTAATTGTTCTGTTGCCACATTAATGTCTAAACCGTCGCCGCAGGTGTTCTGTCTCCCTGACGTGATTGTCATCTGAGCTTCAACATTCACTCTGGTTCACGTTGATTTCCTGAGAAGAGACAATGACAATGAACATTATAAAGATATTGAAAAATCTGTCTCTTAAACCAAATTTCACTGCCGTCAGCAGTTAAGTAAAACTGTTGCAGCAGAGCTGAAATATTGTCAGTTTAATTCCACTGAGTCTTACTCTCTGTCAGAACATGATGCCTACATTACCCACAATGCAAAGTGACCCCTGATATAGCCATTAGATATACAAGTAATAAGCAGCAGGATACAGAGAACAAGCTTATTGACTTTTCTCTATCTCAGTTTTTTTTTATCTTTTCAAAACTATATTTGAAAACAGTTTAAAGGGTTCAAACAAAAATGACTCATGATGACACTTGAATCCATCAGACTCTGTGTGGTTTTCGGAAGAGCTGTGAACTAACTTTGATGCATACACTTGTGGAAAACTGCTGGATGAGTTCAGCAAAATGAACACATCTAATAAATTACAAAAATAGGGTTAGATAGATAGATGATAATGATGATGATTAAACTGGTTAAAAAAGTGATTGTTGAGAATATTTTTCTCTACATGTGTTGACAGATGAAGTGACATGCAGACCTCCAGAGGCCGGGGGGAGGAGCTGAGGCAGCGCTGGACGGCGTGATGGATCGACGGGAGGAGACGGGAGCTGGACAGATGGTCGGGAACGCAGCCCTGATCCTGGAGCTGAGATAAAACCCTCTCTGTCCATTCACACACACACACAGACAGTACAGCACCACACTGTTAGTACATTCAACCTGTCTGAGTGCGTGTATATAATTCATTTCTATGAGAAATAACCATGAAGCTGACCTGTGCACACTGCCAGAAACACACCAACACCCTGGACTTCAAAGTCGTTTACAACCTGATGAATGACACGCGATAAAGTTGATAAATGAAATTCTTTCTTCTTTTATGATTAAGGTCAAAGTTGAGGAACCTATCAGAGTTATATCAGTTTGACTGACTCATCCATTAGCTGACAACAAAGGGAGTGCGTGTGTGCGTGCGTGTTATCATGTAATAACAGGACATGGAGTCTCCTCTTACATAATAATTTCTACTGAGTGTTTTTTCTGACTTGTCAGGAGCTGATCACTGATCTGGACTCTGTGAGTGAAGAAAGTTGCAGAGTCTGCAGCTTCAGCTCTGGGAGCACCAGTAGCTCGCTCTCTTATAGAAGCTAATTTCCTCCCAGCAAAGACAAAAATAAATAAAAAGATATAAGTGACAAAAAAGTGTGAATTTGGACCTTCTAATTTGAAACAATTGCAATATAAGTTTGATTCCTGGTGGATGACAGAGAAAGATAACGGAGGGGAACAGATTGAGAAGACAGACGCCACCTGCAGGAAGTAAAGATGTCGGAGTAAAGACGCCGCAGTAACAGAAGCAGCTCACTCACTGACTGTTTCAACAACATTAAACATCATTCTGACTGAACACTGTGTTCACACGCTGAACTCTCACCTTGCAAAAGGCTGTTGTGGCAGAAAAGTCCATGAAGTTCACTGAGCTGAGATCCAGAACCAAGCAGTGGGTGTGTGTTGGTGGTGTCTGGGCTGAAGACAGGGAGGAGGGGGAGGTGGGAGGGGGAGATGAGGAGGAGGAAGCTGAGTGGTTCTGACATTGACTCAGTGTCTGGAGGATGTGAGGAACAAACATAGAAAAGACAGAAAGACATCGTTATGATTAATTCTACCGATATCAACCAACCTCAAAGGGACACACAAGTGTTAAATGTGTGTGTGTGTGTGTGTGTGTGTGTGTGTGTGTGTGTGTGTGTGTGTGTGTGTGTGTGTGTGTGTGTGTGTGTGTGTGTGTGTGTGTGTGTGTGTACCTCTCTGATCTCTGTGAAGACCTGTTGACAGTTGGCAAAGTAGATTGGACTGGAGCAGGAGAGGACAGTGACCCCTGGGACGGGTTCAGCCTGTGAAGATCAGGGACAGAGACAAAAAAGACATGTGGGCACAGCTGTCATGTTGTCTTCAAGTCTTCTCATTCTCATGGACACAATGTCAACGTCAGTGACAAACTTAAGGAACTTCTGCAGATTTAACACAAATATTCAATAAGATACAAGGATAAACTGGCTACTTGGGGGGGTCAGAGGTCAAAGCTCACTGTGATCTCACATAACAGGTTTTAGCCATAATCTGGTAATATGTTTAGAGTTTCCTCAGACTGTGGATAAACAGGTAATGACTGGGACTAGTCTGAGTGGTGGAGAGATACGACCACAAGGAGGTGAATCAAATTTATTCTGCTTTTCACTTCACTGTTTCTGCTTTTTTTGTCTGTGTCCAGTTCAGTTAATGACTTGTGTGTATGTGTGTGATGATGTGCTGTGTAGTGAGACGGTGTTAGTTCAGTACCACAGTAGCGTAAGGTTTGACCCTGCAGAGCCTGACTCTTAGCTTGGTCGAACAACATTGTGAGCAGTTTCCCGACTCCAGTCTGACGTCTGACTGAAGTTTGGATTGAAACGTTTTTATCTTTTATTAAATTTAGTAAAAAAGTAGTGACTCTGATGCAGGAAGAAATAATGAGCCGGTGGGAGACTTTCATAGTGAGAAGGCCAGAGGTAAAAATAGCATCAACAGATCGGCCTCAGCTCAGGATTTATTTTTGCTTTTGTTGTGACGGTGGTGCATTAACGAGCGTCGTACAACAGATGGACTCAAGGAGTCGCAGGTTTGGATTCATGACAGAGTTCAGAGCAATTTCAGAGTTCAGATCATCTCCTGCCTGTTCACAGAGAAACTGATCCTGATCCAATTTGATCAGAAAACAAACAAACCACTGATGGTTGTAACTGTGCAGGTTTTTAAACAGGGGAGTGTCTTTAGCTGCAGTTCCTCTCATGGCCAATAGAATCTGAGTTCAACCACAGACTGTAGATAAAGATGGACAATCGCCTCCGTGACTCTGCCCACAATTTTCTGAAGCACAGAATGAGCTGCTCCACCATCACCATCTTGGCAGTATCTGGCTCTGCCCCCCTAATTGATGGATAATCCACATATGAACAAAGGGGAGGGGGCCTGTCTGGAGCTGAGACTGGTGAAAGTTATTAGTCAAAGAGGCTCCGCCCTCAGTCCTCAATAGCTTTAATGGTTCATAAAGTGAAACAGGTGAGTTAGGGTTAGGGGTTACTGTACTGCTGTACAGTTGGACATATTACTGTAACACGGGAGTCTACAGGGACTGACTCGCTGTTGGAGACACACTCTAGTGGTCAGTAGAGGAACTGCAGTTTCTTTTTTTCTTTTTTTTAAACATATCTTTATTGGTTTTTATATTCATACAACAACATAGAACACTTTAAACATATGGCAGTAATAAAAATAACAATGAAAATACGAATAGAAATACAGAAAAGGTAAATAAATAAAATGACATAATAAAACTAGAAAATTTCCTCTGGGGAAATTTTGAAAGGCCCATGGGGCTACTGCCGGTTTTGCCATCTCTGTCAACATGGGAATCAAACCCATGATCTTAAGGTCAAGACAGAGCTGATCAGACAGACACATGATCATCTTTCTATAAGCACTGATATGTAGGAGCTGTAACCACATTAGGTTAACTGTGTGTGTGTGTGTGTGTGTGTGTGTGTGTGTGTGTGTGTGTGTGTGTGTGTAATCACATGAAGTTACCTGTGTGTGTTAGAGTGTGGGAGAGGAGTGCGCGCTTCCGCATGCATTTGTATGTTACCTGTGTGTTTTGATGTGTGTGTGTGACTGTAACTGTAATCACATGAAGCTGGCTCTACAGTCTGTGTGTGTGTGTGTGTGTGTGTGACTGACTTGACACATGTTATGAGCTGCATCCTGTGTCAGTCTGATTTAGCTGTGTGTCTGTGTTTATAAACATTTAAACGAGCGCCAGGTGGATTGTTTATGAAGTTAACGAGCTCTGGCCTGAGAATCACAGAGGTTACCACGGCGATAGGGGCCCCCCAGGCTGAGACAGACAGAAACGTGGAGAAAAAGAGTGATTTTCTGCCTCTGCACTGGTCTCGCAAAAGGCTTACGATGACAAAACAGTAACTCCTATCAGAACAAAACACAGATCAACGGTGCTCTAAGGACTTCCTGAAAAATTTGGTACGATTTGGTGTTTCTACAGTAAATATTTTGGAGACACTGGCAGTTTTAAAACATCGGTTCGTTCTGCTTCTCTCAGAAAAAAAAAAAATATATCAAAACAAATTGATGTCAAAAGGAATCGACAATCAGCTCCCCAAAACCGTCTGCTCCACAGACACTTCCTGTAACACACAGTGTGACCGCGGCACCTGCAGAGTGACTGACAGGCTCACTGTTACTGTGCAGAGGGACGAGATTACAGCTGTTACTGTCACCTGACAGTGACTCCCGACACTAAAACACGAGCTGCTTTTATTCTGAAAAACTCTGACCAGTCAAACTGTAGGATGTGTTAGAGGGCTAATTTATCTGTCTAAACATCAGAACTATGACACCTGAAACTGTAAACACAGCTGATCGATCGAAAAAAATGACCACTCCAGTGAATTTACTTTCCGTCATTGAGAACAGGTTCTTGAATGTAACTCGGTCAAAGTGAGACGTATATCAAGATTTTTAGCAGCTCTGTTAGGTCATGCATGCTGTACATGCTGGCAAAGCTAGACATGTCAGACTTGTGTGGGCTTGGAGGAAATCGCTCCGTTACTTGCTCGTTTTTAAACTTTGGCGGCTCTGCCACTCGTCTTTTTGCCACTCAGTGGACGTTCCACAGCGACTTCCGAGTACCGTGACGTCATGTGCATACCCTCTATTGATAGCTTTCATGTGACGTCACGGCCCGTATGGAACGCCCCCCTGGCGGTCAAAACAATCCACTTCCCCGCTGTCTGCGGCTTAGGACAAGGCAGAAAAACACACACTGCTCCCTGCTGCTTCAAAAATACCGGTGTTATGGCCCAACTGGTGTCTGATTTAACTGGTTACCGTACCGAACAACAGCTGTGCTGCACTTCCGTCCGCAGATTTGTCACAAATTCACAAATCAAGCCACAGTTCACATGTTAGTGCAGCCAATATGCGTCTGTGAGTGAACCTGTTCAGGCAATCTACAGTCAGTCAGCGCCACACTACTCTCACTCTGCACAACACTGCACAGTATGACAAAGCCTGTCATGTTAAAGTTACGAACTAATGGAAAACACTCAGAAAATACAATAACAACATCGTCCTCGCCGCGCCGCGGTCGGTCCCGACCCCCGTTACCGTGTCGCTGCCGCCGCGGGCGGTGCTGTTGCCGTGTCCGGTGGCGGGCGGTCCCGCCGGGTTACCATCGCCGCCGCCGCCGCCGGTCCCGCTGCTATCGGACCGCCGTCATCGTTGCCGTCGGTAGCGGTGCGTAGCAAAGCTCCGGGGGGTAAAGGGGGGGCAGCTGGTCACCGTGCAGCCCAGCCAAGGGCTCTGGTTTGTGGGTGAGAGGAGCAGGGAGCCTGGGCTCAGTGAGCTGGAACTCAGACTGTGGAGCTCAGCGGAGCTGCGGTACCAGGACGGTGTTCCCACACAGGAAAGTTACAGGTACATTTCTACCACTTCAACGAGTTCAGAAACATTATTTTAAGATCAAAAAACTACAAAATGGGGCTTTTAATCAGAAACCAGTTGAGCCATAACACCGGAAATATTGGTTGCAAGCGGTGGAGGATGATGGATTCTCCACCAGGTAAATGTAAACATCGCCCAACTCGAGCTTCGGCAGGGAACTGGTCATTTTAATCAGCTCGTATACAGCAGCTGGTGTTGAATATGGGTCACAAGTGCCCAAAACTTCAAAGCTGTTTTTATATCTTTCTTTCTCGGCTGCTGGCAGATGATTTAAGTCATTACTCGGTTGTTTGTCCATAGAAAGTCCATTGCGGGGCCACTTTGGAATGTTGCTTTTGACCGCCAGGTCCCTGGGAAGTGACGTCACTGAAAGCTATCAATTGGAGTCAGTGAGGAGCAGAGACAGACGTGGCTGCACTTAGAGGCTGATTCTGTAAATTCTGTAAGTCTCTCTGATATTTTGAGCACATGATGAGAGACAGAACAAGTTTGTCTTACAAATTCTGAAAAAATCATGTGTGTAGAGAGAAAAAATCTGGAGTTTTTTTGGGCTCTCTCCCACTCTAACTGAGGATGTCACCCACTCTGACACGAACATTCTGTGCAATACACAACCATTATAATCTCATAATTTCCCCAAAAATGATCATGGTCATTGATCAGGGATTGGCTCAGGGATTGGCTTTGCCCGGGCACTGGTCCCTGCAGCTATTTCATAGCTGTAGGGATCAGTGCCCGGTGCAATGGCCCGTGGCCCTAATAAATAATTAAAAAGGGATAAATTAAATAGACAAATTAGTCAGCAAAATTACTGAGCAATAAATAATAAATAAATAAATGTATACATAAAAATAATCATATAAAATAATAATAATACATTATTATTAATAATAATATTTTTAATATAGGTTACATCGTACACTCCTATCAACACATTAAATATTTTTATTATCTCATTCTCCCATTGCCTCCTCCAAATCTCCACCTTTCAACAGTTCCAAAAATATCTTCCAAATGTCATACAATTCAGAAGCCCTCTTTCTAACAATATAGGTCAGCTTCTCAAGAGCCAAACTTGATGTTAAGTTATTCAACCATTGGGTAAAAGAGGGGCCATTAACATTCTTCCAACATAATGCAATACAGCGTTTGGCCTGCAGTAAACAAAGATCAACCATTTTTTCTTTGCCAGATAAAGAACAGTCCTCTGGATAAAAGCCTAAAATACATAACTTAGGGCATAGGGGTACAGGGGAAGTAGTGATTTAAGAGATATACTTTAACACTGAGCTCCAAAATTTTTGAATCTCTTCACATTTCCATAAACAATGAAATAATGTGCCCTGGTGATTGTTACACTTATAACAAAGATCAGGTATATTAGAATCAAATGTATTTAATTGTACAGGGGAAATATATGTTCGCATTATCCAATTAAATTGTATCATTCTCAATCGAGTGTTAATGGTTTGAGTATGTGTTTTTAAACATATTTTACCCCATTCACTGAGTGAAATGTCTTCTTGTAAGTAACGTATCCACTCCCGCCTCTTACTATCAGAGTTTTCCTTATGGTTTTCAACCAGCATATTATAAAACCGGGAGACCAGCCTTTTCCCAAAACAGCTTTTTGTGATATGTGTTTCTAAGGTGGATAATGGAGGTTGTTGCACTGAGTTGTTTAAATGTGCCAGAATAAAACTTTGAAGTTGTAAATACTTAAAGAAGTGTTTCTGTGGAATATCAAACTTTGCCTTTAACTCACTGAATGACATTAGAGTATAATCCTCATATACATCCTGCATTTCTACTATGCCCTTGTTCAGCCATGTTTTAAAACCCATGTCATTCTTTGCCGGGGCGAAGTTAGCATTCCCCCAGATTGGGGTGAAACAGGATAATCTTGGAGAGTCACACAACAATTTTTGTACCACATACCAAACTATAATAGTGTTTTTTACAAAAGGATTAGTAGTATCTTTCTTTAATGTTTTAAAAGATGCTGAGTATAGATAGCTATTCAATGACAAACCTTTTGAGGACCGTTTTTCAATTTCTAACCAGGGCATGAAAACATCTTTAGAAAACCAAAACATTGTGGCCCTCAACTGAGCAGCCCAATAGTACCGTTCTAAATTTGGCAGCTGTAGCCCCCCCCCCCCCATCATAAGGTAGATATAGGAGGGAGAGTCTAAGTCTTGGCTTCCTATTGTTCCAGATGAAATTGGAAAGAAGCTTTCTGGTCTTGGGAAAAAAAGAAGGAGGAGGGGCTAGTGGAATTGATTGAAAGATAAATAAAAATTTAGGTAGTATAGTCATCTTTACTATGTTTATTCTTCCCAATATAGAAAGAGGTAATGTTGTCCATCTCGTGATCTCTTCTGTCACACCATGTAACATGGGCTCATAATTGGCTGAACTAAGATTACTTATTTTAGGAACTGCAATTTCTGGTTTCACCCTCACAGGTTGATGGTTTGTTCAACAAACCTCCTCATGTTGAGCTCAGTATTCAATGCAGATACAATGTCAACGTGTGACTTGTGAACCGTTAAGAGTTATAGATTTGTGTTGTGAGAAACAGAGTTTACCTGCCTGTGAGAGGGGGAGTTACAGTAGTTACCTGAGTGTAGAGTGTCACGTCTTTGTAACAGTTTGTTCCAGGAACTCGACCCAGAACAGCAGTGGAGGATCTGAGAGATGAGGAGAAGATGAAAGCCAAGAGAAATGGAGAGAATTTTACTGAGAGCAGGTCTGAGAGAAGATGAATGAGAGGAGGAAAAACTAAAGATTGGGATGAGTGAACAAAGAATGAATGAACCAATGGAGACAGACCAACACACAATACATATTTGCATTCATAAATCATTCATACTGCTACATTAATCATCTCTTTCAATCAGTAAATACAGAGAATGATAAATGATCACTGAGGATGGCTGCAGCCATGCAAAGTATAGATATATTAACTGACACCTAAATGTTTCTCTCTGAAAACTGGAGCATAGTTGAGTCAATGTCGGGACAAATTTTCATTTCACGCTTGAAGATGACATGATCATTTTTCTTCTTTCACAGTGAGAAGAGTGTCGCAGCAGCAAAGTGACAGCACAGACAGAAAACTGCAAATACTTAGAAATAGAAATTAATATTAATATATAAAATAAGATATTTAGAAAAACAGCAGCATATAAAGAGACAGTGCACTTTTCATGTGTATTGAATTATTAAAGCAATGTCTGAAACTTAAAGCACCAATGAGTGATTGATTAATTGATTGATGTAAGCAATACTGACTGTTGTGTCCTGTAGATGAGTGTGAGCAGAGAGAAGACGACGGCCACGGCCAGACCCAGGTCCAGGTTAAAGGTCAATGTGGAAAGCAGTGATGTCACCCAGACCAGCTAAAGAGGGAGGGTGGGGGGAGGATATGGTCAGAGTGGGAGTGGTCCTGTTTGGGACCAGGCCCCTAGGGTGTGTGTGTGTGTGTGTGTGTGTGTGTGTGTGTGTGTGTGTGTTACCAGGTCTAATCTGTCAGACTTCCAGAGCACACACACATCTCTGAACTGAGTCAAGATCCCCTGAAGGTTCACGACAATGATCACAGCCAACACTGCCTGAGACACAGACAGAGTCACACAGAGAGAGTGACAGTGAAACAGAGGCAGGGACACAGAGATAAAGACAGAGACATAGAGACAAAGACAGAGAGACACAATGAGTCTCTTCCTGTGGATATTGTGATATCTTCTGCACAAATCAAACCAAAAAACCATCATCAAAGGCCAGACAGTAGACATCGTTGAAACTTACAAATATCTTGGAACTATTCTGGATAATAAGTTAAACTTTACTTGCCACTCAGATAACCTGCAAAAGAAAGGCCAGCAACGACTGTCTTGTTTGAAGAAACTTTCCAAGTTTCAGACTGATAAGTCCCTGATGATTTTATTCTACAAATCATATGTTGAATCTGTGCTGACCTTTTCTCTCCTCTGCTGGTTCGGAAACCTTAACATCAAGTCGAAAAATGCACTAAGCAGAGTGATAAAAACAAGCAGCAAGATTTTGGGAGTCCAATAGTGTACACTTACAGATCTGTTCAATAGGCAGATATTTAGGAAGGCTAATGCCATTCTTTCTAATAGCTCCCATCCCTTACACTCTGAATTCCAGCTTTTGCCTTCTGGCTCCCGATTCAGACTTCCTCGTATAAAAAGTAATAGGTACAAGCACTCCTTGATCCCTACAGCCATCTCCCTTTTGAATTCTGTACAGGGTAGGAGTCGTACCTGACTGTTTGACTGATATTCTGTGGCTCTGTTCTCTGTTTCTTGTTTCTTGTGATGTTGATGATGATGTAGATATGGAGGATACGCACTGATGCACTTTTCCGGTCATTTATGAGCTTTTTTAGTCGTGCCACTGTTGTTGTTTCAACACACTGTATTTTACCCCCTCCCCCCCTTTTTTAATTGTGTGTCTTGTATCTGTGTTCTTTTTACTTGCTGCAACAATAATTGCCCTGCGGGGACACAAATAAAAACCTTGAACCTTGAACCTTGAAATCTACTGGATCCACCACATGTCTGTCTCTGTCTCCTCTCTTTGCTCTTTACCTTTGGCAGCTGCTGGAAGAGATGGCCGATCTTCAGCAGGATTGTCAGGATCATCAGAGCCGACATCAAACCTGCCGCCTGAGAGAGGAGGGAAAAACAACAGGAGGAAAAGGAGGAGAAGTGAAAATAGAAAAAGAAAGATTCATATATTGATCTGTGTGAGGCAGAAAATCAACTAGAAAAAGCATTTCCAAGAATGGAAATGGTGTGAATGATATGATATGAATGATTGATATAGGAATTGTTGAAATAGCACAAAGTATGAAGGACTAGAAGAAGACCGTAAAGAAAGAAAACAGAAGAACAATAGTGTGAATGCTGACAATAGTGTGAATGCCTTCAGCAATCACACTATTGTTCTTCTGTTCGGCCATTTTCGGCCATTTTCTTCCTCCTTTTTACTGTCTTCTTCTAGTCCTTCATATTTAACTTTTTCTGATTTTTTTCAGCTTTATAATGTGTGTGTGTTGCGTCTAACGAGCAGAGCCAGAGTGGTGCCAGAGTGGAGAGAGGCAAAAAAACATTCTAGAGTTTTTCTGGCTAAACTGTCAGCACGGCCACAAATTAAACTCTAGACAAATTATTTTCTCCAGTTTTGTAGCCACACTTGTCTTCTGGCTAAAATTCTGGTCAAAAATGCAAAGAGACTTAGATAATAATTTAAAATATTTTTTAAATGCAGCCAGGGAGCTCTCTGCTCTCATTCAGCCCAATGCATTTTTTTCACAGCAGCAGGAGAAGGAGCTCAACTTTCTAACTTGCTGTTAAGTGCTTTTTAATTCATTTTAATTCACCAAAAAATAGTCACAGGTCACAAAAAAGTCCTCTTCTTACTTGGTGTGGCTAATTTCTGCACTTTCCTTCCTTTTTTTTTAAGCAGAAGCCAGTGATCCTCTTATTAAAGGTTTTATTTGCCCCTCACATACTGTCTCTGTCTGTAGCCTAGTGGTTAGCTTGCTGGGCTGGAGACCTGAAGGTTGCTGGTTCAAATCTTGCCTCAACAACAATTATAGTGAATTATTTTCCCAGTCGTCCTCTGTTGACTTCTGATAACTTGCTTCATGTTGAAACTGCTGCTCTCAGCCTGACATCCACAGAAATTTTCATTCTAAGTCATTCAAGCTTGACTCTCAAGCTTTCTTGATGTTGACACAGTGTGTTTCCAACAGGTGCAGCTTTGGGCTCGTTAACTTCAGAGTGAGACAGAGTGCAGCTCATCAACAGACAACAGTCTCTGCAACTGTGTGTACACTGTGGCTTTGAGGCAGAGTGAAAGTCTACTGACCATGAGGTTGTGGGTTCGATTCCTACCTCGGTCAAACATTTATATGGTGGTCACTGCTTGCACTATTTGCTAATTCTGCAACAGCGTTCAGCTTCTTTCAGCATTCACACCATTTCCATTCTTGGAAATGCTTTTTCTAGT